>NW_017731568.1:2076139-2080802 GCF_001890085.2 Hipposideros armiger
GCATTAGGAAGGTTGAGAACCGCTGCTCTAGACATTAGTGAAATACAGGATGTTGACATATAAATTGAGCCTTTCTTTACTGTATAAAAATAATCCTGAAGTTTCACTAGCCAGTTTTGAACAGAGTCTGCTAGTACTCCATGCATTCCTCTACATTTCCCAGCTTCCTTTATAGTTAGGATGAAACCATGTGACAAGCTTTAGACTTTGGGCTGTTAGCAGAAATGTTACTCCTGGTTCGAGGCATTTAGGAACAGGTGTGTCTCCTCTATTCTTTACTGCTTCTGCGGTGACCTTAGAATCTGTGTGTCCTAGATGCAGACATTATAAGATGACAGAGTCTTCTGTGTACCCTTGCTATCCCATAATGCACATGTAAGATTTGATGTGTGAACCCACTGTGATCTGGGGTATTAATTTGTTACCACAGTATTAGTTATCTGTGTCTGATGAAAATGAAGATGATTTCATTTGGACAAATGTGGAAGGTAGAGGTGAGGTAAGGATTTACTATACCCTTGTAGAGGCAAACTCAGCGGTCTTTCTGTACATACTTTCCACATCTAAAATCATATCCCTTGGCCCGGCCGAGTGGCACATTGGTTAGGAGTTGCTTGGGATGCCAGCTCTGAGCACCAGGGCTCCGGTTCAGATCCCACATGAGGGCCAGTGACGCTGCACCCTCTACAGCTAAGATGGTGAACAACAGCTCGACCTGGAGCTGGGCTGCCATGAGTCACCAGCAATGGTGTAGACTGCAGTAGGACTGGCTGGCAGCTGGTATGAGCTTTCCTGAGCTTCTGTGAGCTGCCATGAACAGCTGTCCAATGGCCGGCGAGCAACTGACTCAGCCAGGAAGAGCGCAATGATAATACCAACATGGGCCAGTGAAGTGATGTCCTCCACAACTAGACTGAAGAACAAAAGGGACAGCAACTTGTCTGTTCCCCTTCCCCGATTTTCTGGCGCTGTTCCCCTCCCCCAATTCCCCAATAAAATCTTTAAAAATAATAATGATTAAATAAATAAATAGAAATAAAAATAAAATAAAATCATATTCCTCAAAGATCCAAAAGAGCATATTTTTAACTTATTCTAAATTTCCTCTTCAACTCAAGTAGCTGACATCTTGGGATAGATATTATGAAACATATCGATAATTGCAAGTACAGACAAGAAAAAGAATACTTGGAACGAGAAAAATTTGAACCACACTCGCCTGACTTTACCTGTGCCTGGCAAAATTTCCTCCTTGCCTAAATTCACTTTCACCCTGAGGCCAACTATTGGGCCAAAGAGTTAGCTTCATTTTAGTGGCTGCCATGGCACAACTCTCAGATCTTCTTTTAGGACCAAAGTATTCATTCCTCCAGATACCAGATTGTTCCCTGATGAGAGCTCACAGCTGAGTCCCCCTCAGGAATTCCACCTGCCCAAAGAGCACTGCCTGCGCAAAATATGTCCCATCCCCAAGGTAGCCCACTTCCAATGACTTGTGAACATCGTGGGTACAAAGATCTTTGGACAAGGTGGGTACAAAAATCGTGGGTACAAAAATCTTTGTACCCACCACATTTATACATCATGATTGCTGGAGGAATGAGAACCTTGGTCCTAAAATCCCCAAAAGGGCATCTGGACGTTGTATCACAGCAGCCACAGGATGAGTGTGAAATTAGGCAAGGAGTAAATGTCACTAGGCATAGGTAGTTAAAGCCAGGTGAGGTTTGATCACATTTTTCTTGTTCCATGTATTTTTTCTCTGTTAGAAGATAAACTGAGGCATATTAAAATTTCTAAGAGTTTATTTGAGCAAATTTCAACTTGAGTTGGGCAGAATCTAATTCAGCAGATAGAAAGGAGCTCTGAAGAGCTATAGATGAGACTTTTATAGGCAGTAGGGAAGGGGAGTAAGGCAGTTTACTAGGAGAAAAAGTAGGTGGGTTATTGCAAAGTTACTTTCCTTTATGGAATGGCAGGCATCTGTGAGGCAGGTGACATAAATAATGCTGATCAGATGACGCCTGATTAACCGATTTAAGTTTCCATTTCTGGGAGAGCTGAAATTCTTATTAAATCAAGTTGGTTTGTTGACGCTGGGCTTCTCATATGGGACTCCATTTGGGGCCTGTTGTCTTGTTTTAAACACCTCTAAAGTCAACATCTTACATTACACATGGTACAGTTGCCAAAAGTAAGAAATAAACATTGGAGGGCTGGCCGAGTGGCTCAGTTTGTTAAGAGCTCGCTCAAGAGTTTGAGCTCTGAGCAACAGCGGTTCGATTCCCAGCTGGAGCTGAGCAGCCGCTGAGCTGCCAACAGGTGGCAGGATGGCTCAGCTTAAAAAAAAAAAAAGAAAGAAACATTGGTACAAAACTATTAACTAACTTCTAGACTTTATCAGGTTTCACCCATTTTTCTATTCATTTCCTCTTACTGCACTGGAATCAAATCTAGGATACAGTTGAAATAACATTCATCTTTAATTGATCAAGTTAAAACACATCAATGTATGTATATGTGTGTATATATATATATATATATATATATATATATATAACTTTCTTTACTTTTTTTAAATTAAAATGTATTGGGGTGACAATGATTAGTAAAATTACATAAGTTTCAAGTGTACAATTCTATAATGTGTCATCTGTATATCACATTGTGTGCTCACCACCCAGAGTCAGTTCTCCTTCCATCACCATATATTTGACTCCCTTTACCCTCTTCTACTATCCCCCCTCCCCATTACCCTCTGATGAACACTAAACTATTGTCTGTGTCTGAGTTTTTGTTTCTTTATTTGTTTGTCTTGTTCCTTTGTTGCTTTCAGTTTTATATCCCACATACCAGTGAAGTCATGTGGTTCTCGACTTTTTCTGTCTGACTTATTTCACTTAGCATAATAATTTCAAGATGAATTCATGTGGTCGTAAATGACACTATTTCATCTTTCCTTATGGTAGAATAGTATTCCATTGTGTATATATACCACATCTTCTTTATCCAATCATCTATCAAAGGACACTTCAGCTGTTTCCATGTCTTGGCCACTGTAAATAAAGCTGCAGTGAACATCGGAGCACATATATCTTTATGGATAAATGTTTTCAGATTTTTTTAGTATATACCCAGGAGAGGGATTACGGGGTCATATGATAATTCTATTCTTAATTTTGTGAGGAACCTCTACTCTGCCTTCCATAGCAGCTGCACCAGTCTGCATTCCTACCAACAGTTCTACAAATAACTTTAAAGTGATTAACAGATATAAGAAATATTTTTAAAAACTTACATAAAAATAGCATACCATTTGATACTAACTAGCTTTGTGACTTTACATATTTCTTCACTTCTCTGGGCCTCAATCAACATAACTATAAATAAGATGGGGTTACAACTGATTATATCTTAGGTCCTTTCCATTTCATAAATTCTATGCTTCGATATTTTTAAAGATGGCATGAAATTTTGCAAAGCAATGTAAATAAACATTTTCTGTTAGAAAATTAAAGTTGGAACAGAAGTTTTCTAATTAATGTAAATGAAGTGGGCATATCTCCTCCATAACCTTGATGGAGTTTTGTTATAATCTTTTATTGTTAATTTGAATTTTTAAAAATATTACCAGATCCATTGAACAACCAGCAAAATCAAAGACTGAGAGAAAACCAGAAGAAAGTGCAGATATGAAATGAAGAAAGGGTATTTAAAGTAATTTGAGGAAAGTTTAGTGCAGAAAGAGAAGTCTCTTAGAGGTCCATAACTCATTAGTTAAGTATATTTATGTTGGGTCAACAAAGAACTGCCCTATATTGGTAGAACTGGTGATTAGAAAGTCTCAGAAGATACCACATTCTGATCAACACTTAATTATTTTTTGTAAATATGGAACTAGTTCAACAGGTCAAAATGAGAATAATTATTATGCTGAAGAACATTAATTTTTTGAAAATAAATTATGCTAATCTTGAGGCATGTTATTACAAAAGAAGAAAAAATGCATAAAGAATTACAGTACATGTTTTAATTCAAATCCCTTACATTATGAGAGTCATTTAATGATACTACTTATAAGAGCTTATGCTAATTTGTTAATAAACGTTAACTTAAATATGAACACTCAATGATATTGCAAATCTTATTTGCAAAGAAAAGGCTATAATATTAGCAGTAATTCTTTAAATATATTCTAAAATTATCAGTGGATGTTTAAAGTATTTTCCTGTCAGTCAATGTATTTAGAAAAATCATGTAGTGAATTTAGTGATTAATTAAATTACAATAGTGTTCAGAGTTCAATTCTTAGCAATGAGCGTGTTTTGTTTTCCTAATTTTTTAAAAACACTCTATATATCATCTAGCATAATGGAAACATTGTGGAAATACTTACTTTATCCATATACTTGTATGTGCAAGTTATTAATTTTTAAGAAGGTGAATCATTTGGATACAATTCTGCTAAAAGCTTTCTATCACTTGTAAATGTGTACAATGTCCATGAATATGATGGAATTTTATTTATTTAAAAGTATAATAGGGCGGGTGGGGTGGGGGGGGTGGCTCGCACCGAGGCCAAGTCGCGCCGCTGGGCCGCACCCCAGGGACACGTGGCCCCGGCGGCGGAAAAAAATAAATAAATAAATAAATAAATAAATAA
>NW_017731568.1:2080887-2120379 GCF_001890085.2 Hipposideros armiger
GTGTGTGTGTGTGAGTGTGTGTGTGTGAGTGTGTGTGTGTGAGTGTGTGTATGGGGAAAGAAGCTGTGAGATGATTGGAAGCTCTGAGGCCTTTCAGATGTAGGCTTGGGTCCTTTTAAACTCTAGCTATTTTCAGCTATTCCTGGTAGATGGTTCTTTTTCTTCTGGGAGAATCAGCAGTCCATTCGAAAGGAATCAATCTTGCATCCACTACTCTGACATCGTCAAACTTTGCAATTCAGTTATTCTGATCAAATCAAATAAGAGGCACCTCTCTTATAAATTAAAAGTCTCTGTGATTTGACTGGCCCAAATCAATTCCCTAAGCATCACATGGAAACAATAGTTGGGTACTTCAAAACGGTAGGTGACATTCAAATCTTTCATATTTGGCTTTGTAATTCATGATAGCATTATTTTTTCAGCACATTTGCTTTCCTAATTGTGTTTTGCTTGGATTCATATTTAAAAGCATTTGCCTTCCCTGTGCACACACCAGCTGGGTTGTGGGAGGAAAGGGCCTCAAGAGCTAACCAAGCAGTGGGGCAATACAGCTCTAAGATTCAAAATTAGTCATGAATAATTCACAAAGCAGATAATCCACCCATGGATAAACAAAAGGTACTGGAATCATCTCAGGATTATTGTATCCCCTGTTCTAATTCTTAGGATACTAAATTTTTCTTTACTTTTTTTTTTTTTACACTGGTTAACAGATACACTAAGATATTTTATTTAAGGATTTTTAATTGAAGTTGATAACTCTTTAAAAACAAATTTTTTTACTCTTGATTATATTTTGTTTTCATTTGAAAGAAAGATCTCTCATATGTATGTGTAACTATCTAATAAATCATGAAGCTAACATGTTTTTGGGATCTGATAACTTGTGGATATTGGATTTTCATCCATTTGTCATTCAACTAGGAGACAATTGTTTTGCCTTGCTGTGCTTCAGTTACTTCCTCCAGATTGTAGATTAAAATAGAAAAACCTTTAAAAGACATTGTGAGAGTTAATAAGATAGTATAGATATCTGACATCAATAAACAAAAGGTACTACAAGTGCTTTGACTTTATTCTTTTCTTTGAATAGTTCCATTGCCCTATATCAGCCTCATTTAGGATGCCAGAATAATTGTTGCTATAATTATTATTTTATATTCATGGAACAACAGCCATATTCTTGGTAAAACACAACACATTGAAGAAAATATGCTTCCTGTTCTGGGGAGAATATAGGAGTTGTGAACTGCAGGAACAATAGAGAGATCTCAGAAACACAAGTACTGTGTGGTAGTAAGTCAATCCATTAAAAAAAAAGGAATGATTGCTTTTCTCTTCCTTGCAAATCTACTTTCTTATTCTAATAAATGAAAAAATATAGATATGTAAATTGTTCATATGTCATATATTTGAATTCTGCAAAAATACTTCCCTCTCTTGTGGACAATTTTAAAAGAGTTAAGGAGCTTGAAATTAAAATTATAGTCCACTGACAGAACTTGTTTAGTTCTGTGTCCAACCTGTTTTTCATTCTGAGTATATATACACATTTGGATAAGTAATTTTTTCCTTTGAAACACCACTCAGCTTCCTCCCACACTAATTTCTTCCAATATTGAAAGTCAATTTAAATATTTAAGGGAGCATGAAATATAATCTGAATATACAAATATAACCTGAAATATAACCTGAAATTTAACACAAAAGTCATCACTTTTCTTAGCTCATCCCACTATGAAGGCAGACACTGTCTTAGTTATATGGTAAGCATATCATCTAAGACCATCAACTTGACTGTTGATTACAGTGTATTTCCTAGAAATCTCTCTTCTTGGTTTATGACATCATATTTTCTTGATTTTCATTCTTCTTGCTACACCTTTATCACTTTAATTGACCCCTTATTTTGATCCAGTACTGTGAAGTGTTCTCTAAGGCTCTGTCCTATATGTCTTGTTCTTTCGTTACCTTTTTGGTCTTTGGAGTCCTTGCTCCCTCACTTTCACCTGGATGTCCTTGGAGAGGGAACTTATGCTCATCTGTAGATAATCACTGGCTCTTTCCGCTCAGCAAAACACCATGCTTCTTGGAAAAAAGGAGCCACTAAAAGGTGGGTTAGGTATCATCAAATATGGCCTGGTGAGTGTAGAAAAAAAAAAAAAAATGCGTGTGCCTGAAAAGAGTGAATATTTTTGTTTTCCATCTGCCAGACAATCAGGTATTGTAAGGACAGAATGTCTTTCATATTTTTATATGTAAGTGGTTCTATTCCTCAGAACTGTGAAAACTATTTCAGACTATGTTTCTTCAGACATGCATACTAGTTCATTGTTGTATGGGTTTTTAAAAATTATTGTTGAAAGATTTCCAGTTTTATGATTCCATGAAATGGTGAAGTAATTAGAGTCCAGTAACTGTTGTGCCCTGTGGAAATGGTTTTTCCCCAAATTAAGATTGACTTAAATGATATGATGGAGAATAATTTCTAGTTTCTTTTGATTTTTCTTTATTTCTTTTTTTAACAGCTTTGTTATGGCATAATTAATACACAAAAGCTGTACATATTTAATGTATACAATTTGAGGAGTTTGAACTTTGTGGTTTTTTTTAAATGAGCATAGTTATATATGAAATTACTACAAGTTGTTTAATACATTATTTTAACACCAGGTATTACTTTAGACCTCACTCATTACTTGATGATCTATATACTGTTTGATGGTATGCTGTTTATATTTTATAGATTTGGGGGGGGGGTGTATTTTCTCCAGTTCATTTAGATCAGATTTAGAAAAAAAATGTCCTCAATTAAAAAAAGAATTTCCCACTATAACCTTTATGGCTTAATAATGTTTCAAATATTCCAATTCTCAATAATGCATGAAGCAAAGCTATAACTATAAAAGAAGGCAGTATCATTGTATATCTATGAGACTTTGAGAAATAAGCAAAGGTAGTAAATTAAGGAAGTTTAGTAAAATTAATGGACATATGAGAAATGTACAACAATAAGAATTTTCCTGTGGACACATCTTTAGTAAGTTAAAGGATATAGGGCCGGCTGAGTGGCTCAGTTGGTTAAGAGCTCGCTCAAGAGTTTTAGCTCTGAGCAACAGCGGTTCGAGTCCAGCCCGAGCTGAGCAGCCGCTGAGCTGCCAACAGGTAGCAGGATGGCTCAGCTAAAAAAATAAATAAATAAAATAAATAAATAAATAAATAAATAAATAAAATAAAGGATATAGTGGGGGCGGGGGAAAGATCTACTTTCAACAGGGAAAAAATATCAAATCTAAGAGAAATCTTAACAAAATCTTAACTAAGAAATTATTTTTAAAATCTTAACAATAGATCTTCAAATCTAGCTAAAGAAAATCAGCACAGTTTGAGACATACAGACTTTAATACATGGAAAAGAATGGCATATTTATGGACAGAAATATTACAATTATATGCATGTTTAATGTTTCCAAATAAATTTACAGGTACAATTAAATGTTAATCAAGATTCCAATGAAGTGTTTTGAAACTGAAAAAAAAAAGATGTGTGAAATCTTTTTAAAAAATAAATGGGCTAGACTAAGTAAAATATTTGTAAAAAAATAATAACAGAAACCTGGTCTACCTTGTATTAATATGTATGAAATAGCAATGCAAAAGAGTGGACTATTGGAAAAAAATGTAGACCTAACAGGGAAGCAACAAATGTTCTAGAAGCAAATCCTTTTCTATATGAAAGGTATTTATGATAAAAGTAATATAGAAATCAGTAAAGAGGGCCGACCGAGTGGCTCAGTTGGTTAAGAGCTCACTCAAGAGTGTGAGCTCTGAGCAACAGTGGTTCGATTCCTGGCCCAAGCCAAGCTGCCGCTGAGCTGCCAATAGGTGGCAGTATGGCTCAAGTAAAGATAAAAAATAAATAAATAAATAAATAAATAAAAATCAGTAAGGAAGGTAAGATTATTTGATAAACAGTGATGAGATTTCATCCCCACTAGAATATAAGATCCACAAAGGTAAGTATTTTATTTAGTTCACCACTGTTCCATTTAGTGCCTGGAAGACTGTCTTCATAGGATAGATGGTCATTATGTATCTGATGAATGAAAAATGGTTAGAAATGTTCATTTTGATCTTCATATCTCACAATACTCTAAGATTGCATTTAGGTAAATTGTATAGTTAAAGAAACTCTATGAAAATTGAAATGGATATGTATCAAAGCTTTTGATAAAGGAAAACTTTATAAACTTAACAGCAATAGATATGATAAAGAAAATGATAGGTTTGGTTACATTCAAATATAAAGTAGTTATCTGAAGGTTATGAAACGTTATAAACAAAATTAACAAGCAAAAAAACCTTTAAAATATTTATAATAAACTTGCAAGTCAGCAAATGAAACATTAAGCCTCTATATTGGAATGGTCAAAGGACATGAATAAATAATTCAGAAAAGAGGAAGTAGAAATAGCTAAGAAACATAAAATATTCAAATTCTCATGTAATGAAGAAATACAAATTAAAACAACAAGACACATGTAAAACACCTAAAGACTACCTATTTAATTATAAAAATATTTAAAATACATATAATGTTAAACATTTGCAGTGGAATAGTGTGAATGGCATGCTCAAACACAAGTGTAGCAAAGCCTCTGTGATCTTTGACCTAATAATTCCACTTCTAGGAATCTTAGCTAATAAAATTATTAGAAATATAGTGAAATACCTATGTACAAATATATTACTCATGAAATGTTTTAAATCAAAATAATTTAAAGAGAAACAACATCCAACAATAAGGTAGTATTTAAAGTATGACCTAGCCATATAATAAATTATTATGCAGTGTTTTAATTGAAAGGAGGATTTTTTTTAAACATAGAAAAGTTGCTATGTTAAAATATTAACCAAATAAATCAGGAAACACATAGAAACAGACTGCAAGAATAGGTGCTATAATGACAGCAAAGATGGTTTTATCTCATGTGTTCAGAATATTTAGATATTTTCTTTTTTCTTTTTCCAAATTTTTGCATGCACTGCTTTTTTGACAAAAAGATAATTTTCACTAAAAATTGAAGAAATTTTAATTATGTTTTTATATCTAATAAATTATTAATCCTATTGTGACTGGTCAGAACAAGACTATTTATATATTTATATCTTCATAGAACAATGAATAAGTCTAGTGGGGTTCTTAAAAAGTAAATGGATTGTGCCACTTTCTGCTGGGCTCCTCCAGTGGCTTACCAGCATAGCTAAAATAAAATCTAAAGTTCCTAACATGGCCTCCAAAACAGTACAGGGTCTGCTTTTGCCTAGTTTTATCTCCTACTAGATCCCAATCCTTCACCCTCTATGTTCACCCTTTTTAAGCCTTCTTTCAGCTCCCAGAAAATTCCAAACCCCATCTTCCCTCAGTGTCTTCAGTTAAGTTCTTCCTTCTGCCTGAAACACTCATCCCTTTTCTTTTTTCTTAGCTGACTCCTTTTCAAACTTTAGATCTAAACTTAGAAGTCACTCAGAAAGGCTTTCCCTGAACCCAACATAAATGAGTTTCCTCCTACCATGCCCATTCCCCATTCTTTTCAATCATAACACTTATTCTGTTTGGGAGGGAAAAACAATTTTAGAAAAGTCATTAGAGATGTTTAGAGAACAAAGAATCCAACTGGATGAGTAAACATTATAACAGCCTCTTTCCCTGTTAAATAGTTTCCATGCATTCCTGGATTTTGTAAACTGTTGACTTTGAGAACATAGCAGCCTGAACATAGCAGCCTCAGTATATGAGAATATACAATGTAAAAACATTAGTGATTTTGAGTTTTCCTGATTAAAATGAGTGCATGCAAAGGAAGATTTTAGGACCTATACTTCAGAGATAACCAAATAAATGGGGAGGGGGACACTGAGAAAATTTAGAACCAAATGATTATCTTCCTGTTTACTCAAGATATGTTGGATGGTGAGCTTCAATGTTTTTTAGTAATAGGTTATTTTCAGGTCTTGAAGCACAATGTTTCCTGTGGCAATAACTCTTGGTAGATGAAGATGGAATTGCTAAGTGCTTTGTAGACCTTCTGTACAGATCCCACCTTCAGGTGGCAGTATGCAGTTTCCATATAACTCAAAACCAAGGGGTTATACCCATAACTCAATGAAGAATCAGTGTAATTGTGTATATACACCACATCTTCTTTATCCAATCTTCTATTGAAGGACACTTTGGTTGTTTCCATGTCTTGGGCCACTGTAAATAAAGCTGCTATTCTGCCATAAGAAAAGATAAAATAGTACCATTGGTGACAAAATGGATGGATGAGATTATTATGCTAAGTGAAATAAGTCAGGTAGAAAAAGTCAAGAACAATATGACTTCACTGATAAGTGGGATATAAAACTGAAAACAACAAAGGAGCAAGACAAACAAAGAAACAAAAACTCATAGACACAGACAACAGTTTAGTGGTTACCAGAGGGTAAGGGAGGAGGGAGGTGGTAGAAGAGGGTAAAGGGGGTCAAATATATGGTGATGGAAGGAGAACTGACTCTAGGTGGTGAACACACAATGTGATATATAGATGGTGTATTACAGAATTGTACACTTAAAACCTATTTAATTTTACTAACCATTGTCATCCCAATAAATTTTAATAAGAAAGAAAGAAAGAAAGAAAGAAAGAAAGAAAGAAAGAAAGAAAGAAAGAAAGAAAGAAAGAAAGGAAGGAAGGAAGGAAAAGAAAGGAAGGAAGCAAGGGAATGGGAAGAGATGTGGGGCCTGGGAGAGCCTGGGAATTAAACATGGTCAATTAAACATGGTAAAAAAAACAAAAAAAACAATCAGTGTAATATTTGACTAGGAATACCAGCACTCTATTGAGGAGTTAAATGTATCCAAATGTGTGAGTATTATAATGGTATCTTCCTTTTTTCTCTTCTTAAAAAACAATGCAAGAAACAATACACTGAAATAGGACACCCAGGTCCATCCTAGTTCTTCTCATTTCTTTTCCCACTCTTATCTTCCTATCAAATTTGAACTTGAAAACATCTTCTCATTGCTAGTCTAAGAGAGGTCTCTTCAGGGTCAATTCTGAAAATTTATTCAACACTCATTTAAAAAATAAGCACCTTTCCTGGCTTTAGGAATACAATGACCAGAACACATATTGTCCCTATTTTAAATTGCTTACATTCTGATTAGAGAATCAGAAAAATTAAATTAACCAAATAAAATTAGAGAGAGTTACAGTAAGTGCTACTGACGAAACAGAGGGATCAGGCAGAGAATGATGTGTTAAGCTTGTAGAGCCACCTAAGGTTGGGGCACAAAGGTGGTATATCAGTCATTAATGGATTGCCTCTTAGCTCTGAATAAACCCTTTACAAGATGCTCTGTGCTAAACAACAGAATTCCTTTAAGAATTTGTCTTTTACAGTGGACATGATGCTAAGCTTTCTCAATGGAGGGTGCTGGGGAGATACTGCAGAAAGAAGTGGCTTTCTCTAATTTCTGGGGAGTGGGAGGGGGCCAGGGAGAGGAGGCTGGTGGTGAGAGAGTGGGGGCGACCCCTAGATGTTGCCCCAGTTAATGGCCCAGAGGGTTGTCTGTGACCTTGCAGCCTTGGCTGGTGATAACCTTTCCTCAGCTCTCTGGACCAGAGCCTCCATGAGACTGAACATCATAATGGCCTCTTTCCCTGTTAAGTAGTTTCCACACACAAGCCTGACACACCTTGCAGTTATTCATCCTGCAAACCTACCCCCAACTCCTGGCCCTTGGGCTCAGGAGGCCTTCTATCACTGCTGGCTGCCAGACTCTTACTGTATGTTCAGCCTCCCAATGCTGAGTCTCTCCCCCTCTCGTATTCCGGAGGGCTGCCTTTTGTTTACCTAGCAACTCCACACCAGCTCTAGCTGGCTTACAGCAGCAAATTTTTCCGCTGTCTGTTGGCCACGCCACACCTCCTCCAATGAGATCTGAACCACCCGCAAGGGTTTTCTTCTGTGAGTCCTCTTCAGCCCCAGGGGTCACGTTCAGCTTACAGTTATTCTTTTATCATAGTTAATTGTTCTTTATATTAGACTCCCCTATTTACCCTACTGTGTGTTTTCTATCATGATTGGACCCAGATTGCTATCAGGTGGCCTCTCTGAAACTGGAGGATGACACGCTGCTCACCATATGGAGAATGGCAGAGGTTTGGGGCAGGCAGATAAGGACATGTAGGAAGTCTCTTGGGCAGAGAAGATCTGCTCTGTGGAAAATAATAGAGGTCATTGTGTCTGAAAGATGTTGAGTGATTAGGAAAGTGAAATAAGTGATGTTGGAGGGAGGATATGCCACAGAAAGAGGTTTAGTTATAATTCTAAGTGCAACGGAAAATAATAAAATGGAGGGATGTGATAAGATTTCAGTTAGGATGTGGTAATAAAATCTGGCTGGCTGCTATATGGACGTGGACTGCAGGACATCAGGAGTGCGCATGGAGTCTGGTTTGGAAGTTGTTGTAGTTACCCAGGTAAGAGATGATGGCAGCCTGGCCAGTCGTCAGTGTTAGCCTATATGTGGAGAAATGGGGAGAATCCAGGTAAATTTGGGAGAAGAGGACTTGCTAATTGAGTGTATGTGGTTGGTGAGGGAAGTTAAAAAAATCCCTTACTGGAGTCAGGTTACCTGGGAGAATGTATGAATAATGCTGCTTTAACTTACAACCGATCAAGTCTTAAGTCCAGTCCTTTTACACAGTTTATTTTTTAGATTTCAATAGAACAATTCCACCCAAGATCCTAGTGTTTCCGATCTCAGTAAGACCTAATACCATATAAGAATTCAGATTTTGTTAAATCTGAGACTCTGAAGACCAGTACTTGCTCGTCTTACAGCAGAATCACATGCGTTGGCTTATCCCAAACCAGTCAACCTGGCACCCTGGAGTGGCACACTCTTTTATATATAACTACGTGCACGGATTGTACTAGGCAAACCATGGTTTAGGATCCTCATACTCCCACTTTCTGGGCCATTCTAGTCCCTCCAGAAATTCCCATTCTTCTTCCCACCTGATTCAGTACCCATCTTTCTCCATTCTGTACCCAGACAAAGACAGCCTCTTGTTAATTTATTCATATAGATTTAAAAGGCAGATTTTTCCTAATCTTCAGAAATGAACTTTCAGGATTCGGATATCTACCTCTTTCATGAAAACACACTGATGCTATACTAAATAGTCCTCTTCATCCTTACCTTACCTCCCACCCTATTCTTTCATAAGTATCAGTAACTTCATATATGTTGTCACATTTGATAGAAGAATATTGGAGATGGGAGTCAGCTCAAAGATGATGAACTAATTCAAATTTCTTAATCTACAGGAAACTGCAGCTAACGGTAAAACACTTTTTAAGGCACCTGGCTAGAAACTGTTGGATTCACATCAAGAACCCTTGACTCCAAATAGGCTGTGCAGCCCCCCTTCTACCATTCTGTTTTTTCCTTAAAGGCTTGTATTAAAGTGAAGGCTATGCCCACTTCTCATGTTTTGCAGAGCTTCTAACATAATTCTTTTTTTTTTTTAAAGATTTTTATTGGGGGAATTGGGGGAATGGGAACAGTGCTGGGGAATTGGGGGAAGGGGAACAGACAAGTTGCTGTCATTTTGTTCTTCAATCTAGTTGTGGAGGATGTTGCTTCACTGGCCCAAGTTGGCACCATCATTGCGCTCTTCTCTGGCGAGGCAGATCAGTCGCCGGCTTCTGGACGGCCGCTCACTGTGGCTGCTGGCCACTCACGCTGGCTGCTGGCTACATACGGTAGCCCATGGCAACCCACTGCCACAGGGGCTGCAGCCTACGCCGTCGCCGGCGACTCATGGCAGCCCAGCTCCAGGTCGAGCTGTTGTTCAGCATCTTAGCTGTAGAGGGCAGTGTCACTGGCCCTCATATGTGGGATCCGAACCGGGGCCCTCTGGCATCCCAAGCGAGTTCTTAACCATCGCGCCACTCGGCCGGCCCAGAGCTTCTAACATAATTCTGATCTTTATTAGGCCTCTGTGTTTTTTCTAAGTAGAGAAAAGCAGACAAAGACAGCTAACATCAGCCTCTTTTCTGCCCTCAAACAAGTTACATGACCATGCATATGAAACACAAAGTACAAAAAGAAGAATCTAAAAACTGGAGGGTGTGGAACATAAAGACTTCTTTGCCCCAAATTCCCTGGGCAGAGTATTGCACCTGCTAAATGTGCATGGGAACCCGGTGGCAACCTTGCTAACATGCTGATTCACATTTAGTAGATTTAAGGGGGGGGCCTGAGATTCTGCACTTCTAAGCCCCCAGGTGGTATAGATACTGGGGGTCTGCAGACCACACTTAGAGTAGATCTGGCATAGACTAAGACCCTCAAAACCAGTGCCAGAGGGTGCCCTCTGCTGGCAGCAGCTGTGTGAGCAGCATATAGGCAGGTAAAGCTCACTGGTGTTGAAAATCTCTGACAGAAACAAGATTTAAGGATTAGTGTAAAAAAAAAAGTCTTCTTCTCTGGTGTTAGTTTTATGCTTCAACTGGCTAGGCCGTGATCCCCAATTTTTGGTCAAACACCAGTCTAGATGTTGGTGTGAAGATATCTTTTAGATGTGATTAACATTTAAATCAGGAGACTTTGAGGAAAGCGATTACTCTCCATAAAGTGGGTGAGCCTCATCCAATCAGGTGAGAGTCTTAAGGGAAAAGACCAAAGTCCTTTGAAAAGGAAGGAATTATGCCTCTAGATCACCTTGGAAGTCAAGACTGTAACATCAGCTCTTGCTGGAAATTCCGGCCAGCTGACCTGCCCTGCAGATTTCAGACTTTCCAGCCACCACAATTGCATAAGTCAATTCCTTCAAATAAATCTCTCTCACTCTCTCGTACATATGTATATATGACCTATTGGTTCTGTGTTTCTGGAGAGCCCTGACTAATACAGCCCAACAATTAGAGAATAACAATTTCCCAACATAAAACTTTTATCTTATTAAGTGCTGACAAATATGAAAAGGAAACACAGGGGAAATACTAAAAATATTGGTTATTCATTTATCAAACATATTTGAGCACCTATTCTGTGCCAGGCTCTCTTCCAGGCCCTGGGAATATAGAAGTAAGGGGGACAAAGTCCTCACCCTCATGCAGCATATGTTCTAGTGAGGGAGACAGACAACAAATAAATGTACAAATAATATAAAGGTAGATAGCGATAAGGTTCATGAAGAAATATAAGTAGGAAAATATGAAAGTAGATAGTAAGGGGCTCCCTGAGGAGGTGATAGAACAGAGACTCTCTACATTAATTTACATGTTTACCTGATCAACAATATCTTTAAGTATTCCCCATGTTTCATATGATTTTCCAGATGCTAGGAATAAAACGATAAATAATACCTGACTTTAAGAAACTTACCCAAAGAAGATGAAACACACACACACCAAAATAGGGTATTTTTATAAAGATTATACCAGATAGGGTAGACTGACCTGGAAAATAGCGAGACAATAAACAAAAGTTGGATCGGATAGGTCCTTTAAACCAGATGAGCAGTGACAGAAATATATAGTGTGTGTTGGGGATTCAAACCTTAAAATACGTTGTTTTTTGAACATACTAAATTACCTAATTTATTTTGCTTTCGGCAGTATTTCTTTGAAGATCTAATTTCAGCTCTCATATAACAAATGCTATCTAGCTATTGATCCTTCCAACTTTCAAGTCTCAACATTTGTTCTTCTGTTGTTTCGTTATGACTGGTAGCTATTAGGGCTGTCATTACACAGTTCTACTCTGATACCCATATGAAGTGCAGCGCATAAAAGAAGGCATTGTTTAAGGGGTTAGAGTTGATGCTGGTTGGCCCAAATTGTAATCTTCTCTACTTACCTCAACCTACTTATTAAGTCTATATAATGAGTTTTGCACATTTTTTTGTTTTTATTCGTAAGACTGGAATTTATTTTTTTGTATTAAATAAATAACAAGAAGTCAAGAGTACAAAGTATAAAGGTAGGTGCTAATAATATAGCTATTCAGAACAACATAACAAGAATATAAATCTTAAATATAAGCTTCAGGTGGATTTTAAAATTTGAAAGTCGATGTGCTTTGTGCATATCATAGAGAGTTTTTGACAAATGTTTAATGAGAACCTGGTTTGGGAGAAGTGAAAAGAATTAATTTTGTCAAGCTTTTTATAAGTTCTCTTATTTAACCCTCACAATGTCAGAGAAATTTTGGAATCTGGGTCTATCTCAAGCCTGCTCAGCTATCAATCCATTCTTTCTCTACACCTTATTGATTTCCCTAATTTGTGCAAGAATCGTAGCTGTTCTGTGTTCCCCTCCAATCAGGACAGAATGACCTTTAGAAAATGCATATCTCATTGTACCACCTCTCATGCTCAGGATTTAAAGCCTCCTCTGGCTTTCCATTGTCTCAATGTTAAAGGGAAAACTCCATAACAAGATCCATGAGGCCTTAGATGCTCTGGTCCCAAACTCACTCTCCAGCTGCAACTTCTGGCCACCCACACCTTTTCACTTCAGCCATGTACTGGTCATTTCTTATGATCCCTCCCACTAAAGGAACTTTGCACCTGCCAGATTATTTGCCTGAAATATTCTTCTGTTTTCTCTGTATCTAATTAACATCCTTCAGATCCTAATTCAGATATCACCTCATCAGGACAGATAGATGAGGCATGGGGAGCCGGTGATTGCAGGAGTTTGGGAGGGAAGGTCACTCATGATCTAGGAAACAAGTCACCACTGTCCAATCAAAGTTGAAGATCGATAATCCCTATTTCTCAACCTCCTTTGTAGGCACTTCTTCTGTACTTAAATATTGGCCTTCTCCAGAATTCTGTCCTCAGCTGCCTTTTCTTTTCCCTCCATGTGCTATTCATGAGCAATCACATCCTTCAATAATGTTTTAACTATCATTTGTCCACTGATATACCCCATTCAATGTTCATTCAATAGCGACTAAAATCCTTGCAGGCTCCAACTCCTACATTCAGATCTAGGGATTAAAAAGAGAAATTACTTAATATAGGCTTTGGTCTCCAAAAAACACTGTTGAGTGAGGGAAACAAACAGATTAATACAATTTGTAGTACACGTGTAAGCAAAATGATGAAGATCTGCATGTTTATTTTGGAGCATCTAGCCCTCCTTAAAGGGATAAAGTGTCTCCTTTCCCCGATGCTGCATCTTAAAAAATGAAATACGAGTTCTCTGGATTTGGTGGAGAGAGATGTTGGTGTGTGTGTGTGTGTGTGTGTGTGTGTGTGTGTGTGTGTGTGTGTGTGTAAACTTTCAGGGAGAGGGAGCACAGAACAAAAAATCTTGGGGAGAGAATCAGGCGTGTCATCCACTGCTGAAGTTCAAGCCTGGAAGAAATGAGTTAGGAGACTAATGGGGAAAGTTGAGGATTAGCGCGTGGCCAGCCTTGAAGTTCATGTAAATAACATTGGGCTTCATACCCCAGGAGATGAGAGTAACTGAGAGACTGAAGCAGAACAATTTCGTAATCAGATTGTATTACAAATGCAACACTGTCAGTGTGGAGAATAATGAATAAAAATGGCTAGAGAGAAGACAGGAAGATTATTCAATTAGAGGAGTAGTAGGAAAGTGGAGAAATTGAGATAGACTTATGAAGTACTGTATTTTATCTAATGTAAGGTACCATGGGCCAGACCATAAGACACAGTGGTTCTTCCTGTCCCCATAAGAGGGCATAAAATCTCTGCTCATTAAACTATAACAATACATTGATTTCTGCTTGTTTTGATGTATCCTTTGTTCAGAGATGTTAAAATGTAAAATCTGCATTCATAACTGATGAAAATACAAAACAAGAGATTTCAAGTGTGGAGAGAAAAAGAGAATGAAAGATGTCAAGAACTAGCCTTCTGCTGGTTTATATGGTAGACTAGGACTTGATCCAGGTAAATTAAGCAGAAAATATAGACTATGAGCTCATTTAGTGTGAAAATAATGGTAAGTTTCATTTTGGACTTGTTGAGTTTGATGCTCTTTGTGGGATATTTGTAACTGGGAAATACAGTCTGAGGTGCAAATGAAAGTCTGGGCTGGAGACAGAGATTTGGAAATCTTCCACATATAGGTTAGATATGCTGGAAATCATGATCATGGATGAAATCTAACAGGATGCAATGTGACGCTTAATAGCAGTTACTAAGAGACAGATAAGAGAAGGAAAGAAAAAGAGGAACAAGAATAACTAAATGAGTACACTGTCATGGAAGATAAGGGAACACAGAAGTTTTAAGAAAGAAAATGATCGTTAATATTCACTGAAAAAAAAATCTGGTAAGAGAAAGACAGAAATGTTCATTGGGTTCGGTCACTAGTGACCTCAGCAAGAATAGTCTCTGCAGAGTGATGGGGACAGAAGCTAGGTTGCAGGGGGCTGGAGGATGAATGTGGGATGAGGTAATAGACATCTGAGATGAAACCAATTGTTCAGTAATGTGCATGAGGGGGAAAGAGAAAATAGAGTTTGCCAGAAGATACATGATGAAAGAAAATAGTTTTAGTGCAAGAGAATTGGAAAAGTTTTTAGACTTAGGAAAAGGAACCACTAGAGAAAAAAGGAGCTAAAAGAGTAGGAGAAAACAGGCAGATGTTCAGGGAATTGAAGGGTGGTTGAGATAAATTATTCCCAATAGCTCTAATTTCCTCCGTAAAATAGGAGCGAAGTCTTTTGCTGTATGATATTGGTATTAGGAAAGGCTTCTGATTATCACAAATTAAAAGCATTTTCTAACTTAACAGACAACTTGTTCCTATGTTTTTATATGTAGGGTTAAATTAACCAAACTCTAAATAGCAAAGACATAGCAATGATAGAGGGACCATCAGGAAGAATGCTTTATTGCTCTCTAAATGCTGGGTTTTATTATGCTTATATTAGGCGTAAACCATGTACTGCCAAGACACAAACTAGAACAATACCCCAGGGTTATGCCTGAATAGTTGTATGACAAAAATGACAGAATGGTAAAGAGGGCATTGAAAATGACTCATACTTTTTTTTATCCTTTTCATGTCACCTTTTACACAGAGTTTCAGATAAGATAATGTGATGAATACAATTATTTTACCTCCAGAGAGAGCACTAAGAAATGTTCAACAATCCACTGGCGCAATAATGGAGACTTTTAAAATTTCTAAAAGGCAGCTTGGTCTTTTGACTTCTTATCGTGAAATATGAATAATCAGTTATTCACAAACTCAAAGAATAAAATGATAAAATGAATTTTTAAATATAGTTTAAAGTATTCTAAGATTTAAATACCTTATCACCCATGAAAATTTTGCTAGAAATGCATCTTCTTGAATTGTTGAGGATAATCACCACTCTGATATCCTCTGCTCTGTTGAAGACTAAATTCATGTTTTATGCATACTGACAGGTAGTGGGCAAAGTTCAGATAATCAGCAAAAACAATTTTATTTTAAATAAATCCCCATTGATTACAATGACCACATTAAAAGTTGTGGTTTCCTATGTCCTTCAATAATTTATGTTATGATCAATTTAATTATTAAATTGAATATTTTATATGCAATAAAAGAATATTTTACAACAATAGTATTCAAAGTCAAAATGTTTTACAAACAACAGCTAAGAATTAATCACAACAACTTCTACATAATAAAGGTAAAGACTGGGCAGGCCAGGTGGCGCAGTTAGTTAGAGTGTGAGCTCTGAGCAACAGGGTCGCTGGTTCGATTCCCACATGGGCCTGTGAGCTGCACCCATCTGGCAAGCTGCTGGATGGCTCAGTTGGTTGGAGCGCATGCACACAATATTCCTTTCCCCAATTCCCCAATAAAATCTTTAGAAAAAAAAGGTAAAGACATTCTCTCTCTATATATTTTTTTTTTCAAGATTAGGTTTAAAAAATATCTATTTAAGCTGTTACAGATATTGGTTAAAGGACCATGGTTGAGAAGTTACATAATTTAATCTATTGAAGGTGACAGCTGTATATAACATGAATGTGTAGTTATGGACTTTTGAACATTTATTACTTGCTTACTAGTCTATAATGGCTTTGAATAGTCCTCCATGTAAGTACATATTTAGTCATTTTAAAAATGCGTATTATTATTTGGTAGACTTTGTACCAAAGCATGGTAAAAGAGGTGTTGTTTTCTCAGTGCTACTCTGGGGCCATGCCAGGTATTCACAAGTGAGTCTCAAACACATAATTTACTAGTATGAGGTTTGAGAATTTGTGTGTTTACAAAATATGCTTGCTGCCCCCATATAAATTCTATAGAAGTTTTTTCAGGTATATTCATCTAGGAACTAAAAAACCTGATTCCTATTTTGCTCAACCTACCTTTACCTTTGACCTTGATTTTCTTCTTGAAAAAAACTCTAATCTTGACAGCAGTCAATTAATTCCCACCTCATTTCCTGCCTCCCCTTTAACTCTGATCTCAGAAAGATGTCTATACCACTGGCATCCTATTTCCAGTTCACAGTTAGTTTCCATCTCAAGTCCAGCCTTTCAGGATCTCACAGCACGGAACTAATTGCCAAGAGTGCCTATTACCACATATCTCTTCAGTTTCTGAGTTTGTTTTATAAGATTAAATATGCCTTCCTCCCAGTCTTCCCTTCCCTCTGTCTCACTTACTCTTCTCTTGTTTTTAAAAGAACCTGCATTCTCTCCTTCACCCTGTACAATTATCTAAACTTTCTGTTAACTTATTTTCATTTGTAATCTGGATATGTTGAATAAATGACAAGAATAATTTCAGCGATTTTTAAGTGCACCTAATATCATAGAATTTTAGAGTTGTATATAACCATACAAGTCATCTAATGAGATCCTTTCATTTACAGATATGGAGAATGAAGGCAAAAAAAATCAAAGGACCTTGATTCTACTATTGGTGAGTGATAACATGAGGACTAAAATCCAGCTCTTCTTAGTTTTTCATTGTTGAATCTACTGTAATTTTTTATTACAAAACATTAGATATGCATTATTTTGATATACTGTATTTTATATGGCCTAAGATAAATTTGATGGCTAAAGACACTTCCACAATGCTTTCTTGGGTCTGAAATGCACCCTCCCTTAAATTTTTCTTGCCTCTTATGGCATGGGGAAGAGACAATGAGATCAAAGATGTAATGAAGAAAAATGAATTATATATCTTTTAAAATATATTTGGAGAGTATCAGAAAATGAAAAACAGGAATAAAAATCAAGTAAAACATTTAAAGAAAAATAAGGGAACTTTTGTTCTTGTTAATTCAAGAATAAATGTTTTATTTGTCCTTTGGCCTTGGATTCCTCCATTAGTGGTTCTTTGGGATTTCTGTAGCATGCTTCCTAGTGTTTGTTCATTTAGCAGTTACAAATCTGATATCTGTGAGCTGTTTGTGTTTGAATGTATTGTATTAGGCTGGGTTTTCTTTCTTCCCATTCTGTAGTCCATATTTTACCTTAAACCACAAATACCTTTTTATCTCTATGTTCTGGAAATGAATTTCTCTTTCTAGGAGTTAAACCAACATTTAAGAAATTGTAAGCTTAGGGAAAAAAAAATATATATATAGAGAGAGAGAGAGAGACAGAGAGAGAGAGACAGAGAGAGAGAGACAGAGAGAGACAGAGAGACAGAGAGAGAGAGACAGAGAGAGAGAGACAGAGAGAGAGAGAGACATGCACATACACACAAAGAGGGAGAGAGAGAACATCTTAACTTTGACCTGATTGACACCTACAAATGGCAATTTTTTGCATATATGGCTATAGATGTACAAATTAATATAGCCTCTCAAACAGTTAAAGTAAATTGCATTGGCATTAGCTGTACCACCAAACTTATTTTTCTATTTTGATATTTAACCATATAAAATTAAGTCAGAATCAAACATTACATTTACATCTTGACAAATGAATGTTGCTAAGCAAAAAATATAAACACAGTAATTTAAATTTGTGCTGCTCCTTCACACAAAACTGTAAAAAACAGGATTTACTAAAGGCAGTGGCGATTCCTGGTTGCTGTGTTCAAGTAAAAGTTTTGGAATTTAAGAAGCACTTAGTTGCTGCATTAGGCCATTTAGGATGTTTCAACGTCTCAGTTGACTGTAATTTCAATCTGCTCAAGTGCCCTGTTAATGACCTTCCATCTCCAAGTAAGCAGAGGAATTCAATGTTTATGCTTTAAAAAAAAAATCTCTACCACAAACAGATTGAAGGACAGGTTCTTTTCATTCTATCTTTACTATGGCAGGAGAGAGTAAATTGTTACCACTACATCAATTGAGAGGACTAACCTTCAGTGGCTCTTAATGAAAGCCCTCATTGACAAAACAAAATCAACAGATCCAGGTATAAGAAAGCCACTTAAGTGTTTTCCATTTCTTATTGTCTAACACTGAGTAATTATATTCGGAAAGTCTAAACAAGCAGTGAAATTTACCCACACTAACACTTTAACTTTGGTGACATGGAGTAAACAGATAGGTCTCTAGGCTTCCTGTAGAAGTGTCACTCCACTATATAAATATATTCACATTTCTATGCGGAATGAAAAAGTCCTAACATCTGGGGACGCTGTTACAAAGAAGTCCGATGCTCAACCCCCATGCCCAAAATAGTCTAGAAACCCAAAATATGCCAATGTTTATTTGAATCAATAGCAAACTAAGAGAGCAGCAAAACTTATTTTAACTTCTCTTTTTTTATTAAATGTATTGGGGTAACATTGGTTAGTAAAATGATGCAGGTTTTAAGTGTACAATTCTGTAATACCTCATCTGTATATTGCATTGTGTGTTCAACCACCCGAAGTCAAATCTCCTTTCGTAACCATATATTTGACCCCCTTTACCCTCTTCTGCTCTTAAAGTAGAGAAAAGAAGCTATGGCTGAGTGTTGAAATCTCATGTAAAAAGCCATTGTGTTTCAAAGACAAGTTGAGGTATTGCATTTAATATATATGCCTTTAATGTCAAGCTCTAGGCAGATGATGTCATCTCTCTTTATAAGCATAAAAAAAGGCATTTTTGTATCTCCTAATATATTTATTTTCAGATGACTTGTTTCCAGCAGTGTACAATATGTGCCTTCTAACCTACAGGAAAAATACCCCATCTTATTTTGTACAACATGTTTTGTGTTCAAAGACTCAAAAAAAGCCTTGAGGCAAAATATCAGTAATCATGACAAAGTCTTGCATTGTCTCAAGAAAATGTCAAAGAAAATATATAAAATTCTATATTTTTGTTACAATGTTTGTTCATGGACTTAAACAATGATATAGTATAATTTCTTTACAGTATAAATAAATACTCCTTTGAGTGTAACTCAGATTTTTCATGGTAACAGCCACTTCTCCCCATACATTTTCAAATAAACAAACAAACAAATAATTAATCAATCCTAACTGGAAGGATAGTTTAGAGTACTAAATTATCTAAACTGTCAGGAGAGATGAACTAACTCATCTTTCCACTGCCTGAACTGTGTTTTCCTCTACACTACACATAAAATTAAATCTTAAAAAATGCAAGGCAATAAAAAAAGTTGTCACAAGGCAAATTTACAACAACAGTGCTACCCGTATGAACACAATAAAGAGCATTGTGTGTAAAACACTGCCAAATTTTCAGCTGATTAGGAGAAGGGGAGCTGAAGGAGAAAAGGAACAATGAGCATAGGATATACCCAGGGAAGTAGATTCCGATCACACTAATAAATGCCTTGCATATAAAGGTTCTGAAGTTTAGATTTTATTTTGTATGGCATAGGAAACCAGTGGTGGTTTTTCAAGCTTAAGAGTCATTCTTGACTTCGATCCTTCAGTCGCATATTCCACTGGTAAATAATAAGAGTCATGAAGAAAATGTCTCTATGGTTTTAAGTTTCATTCACGTTTTAGAGTCAGTGGGTGTTATGATGATCAGTGGGAGTATTTCAATAGAATTGGGAGAGAAGAACGCAAAAGAAGGTTATCTTAGTAGGAAAGGTGGCTGGTGTAATAGTTGATAAAAGTGAACAGTTATGCATGTAAGCAATGAGAACCAGAAATGGGCTTGCGTATTTCTCACACTCTGTAAACATAATGGTTAGAACACAACTTTGGAGTCATCTAGACTTGAGTTCAAATGTGAGCACTGATACATGCTCTAGCTGAATAATCTTGAGCAAGTGTTACGTCAGACTGCTTAGGATGAAGGCAACAGAAAAATACCTGGGCTGATTTACTGGGGGGGGGGGGGGATGGAAGAGGAGGAAAGGGAAAGGAAGAAATAAATTTATTCACAAATGTGGGGGTAACTAAAGGATTGAAAGGGAATCTTGTTCCAATGGCAGAAACCTGGAGTCTCCAGTGGATTTGTAGCAGGAACTAAGAAACATTCTCTTCAAATGCTGCCATCCTTAGTCTCTTGATTATTACTTTCAAAATGTGCATCCAGGAGGAGTATCTGAAAATCCTTGCTCTATTCTTTGGTTGAAGAGGGCAAGTCTCCTTGAGTGACAGACCTTCTAGGCTGTGAAATTGGGGCGCTATTACCAGAAGACGAGGAAATTAGTACCAGGTGACAAAGCTAGTAAATTTCCACAACTACAAATAACTTATCCTGACTAAGTCTCCATTTCTTCATTAGTTTAATGGGGATAATAATAATATCTACTCCAGAGGGTTAGGATAATCAAATGAGACAAATGACATGAAATGTTCAACAGTTTCTTGTAGAAACTATATAACCAATGCTATTAGCCGGTTTTATTAAAGAAGACTGAGATCAGATTATGTAAAGGTATAAAGTTAAGCTAAGGATTTTGAACTTGATCTCATAGATAATGGACCGATTTTTGGTTTGATTTGTTTGTTTACTTTTTATCAAAGTAAAACATACACTCAATACAGCACTCATCATAGGTACACAACTTGATAAATTTTCACAAACTAAACATACCTCTACTGTCCAAACAAACAGTGTGCAAATCACAACCCAAAAATCACCCCCTTCTGCATGGGGTTTTCAGCAGGAAAATTCATTTGCAAAAATAATATTTAATAGAGATGAATCTGTCAGTGGGGGCACAGAATAGAAACAAACTGACAAAAATTGCTATTTGGATAAAGTTATATAAATTTCAGACAGAGGAATATATAGTGGTTTTGAGTATGGATGAACAAGAATGAGGATGCCATTGACATTATTGAAATTAAGAAAAAGACCAAATTTTGGAGGGAAAATTAATTTATTTGTTTTTTGAAAATATTATTTTCTTACTATGAAATCAAACACCATTATGGGAAAAAATGAAAAATACAGTAAAGTACAAAAATTACCAAAAACAGCTACTACTCTTTTACCTATGGTGGTGTATATGCTCCCAGATCTCTCTCTCTCTCCCTCTCTCTCTCTCTTTCTCTCTTTCTCTCTCATCTCTCTCTCTCTGGATTCCCCCCCATGTATATATTTTTACACATGTAAATATTCTGATATACATGTTTTTACAAATATGTAGTATGTTCTATGCATTGTATCATTGCCTACATTTTTCACTTAACATAACATAAACTTAATATGAACTTACCTTGACCATGAATATATCAATACCATCATTTCACATCACAATTCTTCTGTAACTGCATTTATTTGGCTGTATAATATTTTATTGAGTAGATATGCCATTATTTTTAAACAATTTTCTTCTGTTGCACAATTACATTATTTCTGATTTTCGTTAATACAAATAATGCTGTGATATATATATATATATATATATTTTTTTTTTTAACCCTAACCTTAACATACACATATATACATATATGATATCAGTCATACATTTTTATCCTAAAATATATTGTAAGAAATGAAATTACTAGGTTCTTTTTACTATACCATTTTAATTATTTTGATACATAGTCAGAAAAGTTTTGTCAAGTTACTCTCCTGTCAGCAGTATATGACTGACCATTTCCTTACAATCTTGCCTATAGTCTATATTGTAATTTTTTAAATAGTCTTTGACAACTTGATAGGTGTAAATGGTATGCCTTTTTGTGTTTTGATTTGTATTTATTTGATAACTAGTAATTTAGAACATTTTATTCTTGTTAGTCATTTTTCTTTTACATTTTGTGCATTTCTTGTTTGTGTCTTGACATTTGTTCTTGGAGAATGTATTGATTTTGGTTTTAGACATGTAGACTTGAAAGTAAAAGTAGAATGATGGAGAAGAAGTGACTAATAGGCACATGGAGATAGTCTGGTAGCCTTGCGAAAGGGGTCAGAAAAGGAAATGTGAATTTGATTTTAGCACAGAGCAGGGAGAATTAAAGCCCTTAGAGCGAACATTTTATTAAGTGCATAAAAAGAAAAGAGCAAAGGGCTAAGGACTTATCCTTGTAAAACATGCAGAGCCTTTAGTGCAAAATGAATCAGAAGGAGTCAAAGAGGCAGGTGGAGAATGAGGACAGCATTGTGTGTGGAAACATGGGTAAATGTTGTGCAAGAAAAAAATCAAATGCTATAGACAGGAAGAATGGAAAATAAGGAAGTCTGTTGATTGGATAGTGAGAGGATCGTAGATGACCACAGAGAGTGAGGTGGCCAACAGTTGAGCCAGTTTTGAATGTTTTCTTACGTTTAAAGTTTCTGTCTCGCTTCATTGTCCTCTGTGCCCTGTGCAGTTGCAACTGGGCCTTGATGAGTTTGATAGAAAGATGCTAATAGACTTCTGCAGAGTAAGAGACACAGTCTCACCCCCAGCCAGGGAAAAGATTTCCTGAAATGCAGAGACCCTTAGCATGAGTACCCATTAGGCTTTCAAGAAGCTCCCTTTTCTTTCTCATGTGGGGCTTGGTACCCTTCCGACACTCCCAGCTGACTGGCTGCGGCCCCTACCTACCCATCAGGAGGAGGAAACTAGAAACAATTACTGCTTTCCACTAATTATTAAGCATAACACTAGGACAGGACTAGGTCTAGAACCTGAATGTTCTCAGTTTTTTTATATTCTGTCCCACCATAATCCTTGACATTTATTAAATAACCTTAAAAAGTAATAATTCTATTTTCCCTATATGTCATTTCTATATTCTATCTTTCCTTGTCTTCTTTTTCTCTTTTTTTTTATATTTTTCTCTTTCTCCTTATTTCTTATTTTTTTAATTTAGTGCCTATACTAAAAGAGTTACCAGGTGTTTCATGTAGACATAAGCACAAAAATCCAGGTTTCTGAAAAACTCCATAAACAGCTTAAGAACTTTTTTCATGTAGCAGTAGTTACTGCTTCTTGTTTATTCCATGTTTCCTTATCTCACTCCATTTCTGAAATTCAGAGTTTGCATTAGATAGCAGAAAAAATACATGCCCAATCTGAATTCAAATCCAACTTGCTGTTTAATAGCTCTGAGATCCTGGAGAAGTTACCTGAACTCTCTTGGCCTCAATTTCTTTATCTGTAAAATTGACATAAAAAACTACCTCACAGAGTTATTAGGAGGAGTTATGTAAATAGTTTAGCACAAGAATTCTAGTCAACAACCATCAGTTCCCTACCTCATGTGAATCTATCTGAAAATTCAAATAGCAGAGACCTAAATATTGAATTGTGTCAAAATAGAGTCATAATGCATAAACAATTTTTAAATAGTGCAATTGCTTAAATTGTATAATATATTTATTTAGTCTCTTAATTTATAGTATGCATTCCTCTTAAATTCTTAACAGCTTTAAAATAACTCTCAACATGTTTCATTCTCATGCTCTGTAATATTTATATATTTATAGATTTTTAAAGAGTCTTTTTTTCTTCTAACAAAAGCCTCTAAGGGATTTGAGCTCCAAAAAGTTACTAAAATTGGTCAACTATAGTGTCAGGCATGGTAGCAAGAATTACACCTACTTTAAAAAAAAACTATTAAATTTATTGGGGTGACACTGGTTAGTAAAATTATATAGGTTTTGCATGTATAATTTTATAATACATCATCTATACATTGCATTGTGTGTTCACCATCCAGAGTCAGTTCTCCTTCCATCACCATATATTTGACCCCCTTTATCCTCTTCTACCTCGGCCTCCCCTCTTACCCTCTGGTAACCACAAAACTGTTGTCTGTGTCTATGAGTTTTTGTTTGTTTGTCTTGTTCATTTGTTGCTTTCAGTTTTATATCCCACATATGAGTGAAGTCATTTGGCTATTGACTTTTTCTGTCTGATTTATTTCACTAGAATGATTCATGATTTGTCTATGTTTTCACAAATGGCAGTTTTTCCTCTTAAGGCAGAATAGTATTCCATTGTGTATATATACCACATCTTCTTTATCTAATCATCTATTAAAAGACGCTTTGATTGTTTCCATGTCTTGGCCACCATAATAATGCATAGGGGTACATATATCTTTACAGATAAATCTTTTCATATTTTTTTGGGTAGATAGCCAGAACAGGGTTTGCTAGGTTATATGGTAATTATATTTTTAATTTTTTAAGGAAACTCATACTGTTTTCCATGGTGGCTGTACCAATTTACATCCTACCAGAATATGAGGGTTCCTTTTTTTTCCACAACCTCTCCAACACTTGTTATTATCTTGTTGATAATAGCCATTCTAACAGGTGTGAAGTGAGATAGCTCATTGTGGTTTTAACTTGCATTTCCCTAACAGCTAGTGAAGTTGAGCATCTTTTTATATATATGTGGCCATTTATATGTCTTTTTGGGAGAAGTGCCTGTTCAGGTCCTCTTCCTATTTTTTAATTGGGTTGTTTGGGTTTTTTGTTGAATTGTATGAGTTCTTTATATATTTTGGATATTAGCTTCTTATAAGAGGTGTTTGCAAATATCTTCTCCTGTTCAGTTGGTGGCTTCTAGGTTTTGTTAATGGTTTCTTTTACTGTGCAGAAGCTTTTAAGTTTGATATAGTTCTATTTATTTATTTTTGCTTTTACTTCCCCTGCCTTTGAGGTCAAATTCATAAAATCCTCTCTGAACTCAAGTTCCATAAGTTTAGTAGCTATGCTTTCTCCTACGAAATTTATTGTTTCAGGTCTTATATTGTGATCTTTGATCTATTTTGAGTTAATTTTTACACCTACTTATGCAATACTCCTCATGCAATCAAAAGGAAAACTTAACCTTTCAAACCACAATACTACTATGCCAGGTAAAAATAATATTGGTGGCAAATATGGATAAGTTCATTCATTTATAATTTACTTAGGTCATATACCTAATTACTGATAATTAGTAGCTACAAGTAAATTGATCATGAAACATTATAGTCAAAGTCAAATGGGTGGTCTACAGAAAGTCATCTTGCAGTCCAAATTTGAATGCTGTCCTACAATTATAAGATAAATAGAAGCACTTTGGGAGCAAGTTGGGTTTATTTTACATAGGTGCAGCCAGCTTCTGTAGATAGGGTAATCGGGGGAGGGGTTCTGCTTGAATCCATAGTAAGTTTGGACTCAGATTTGTTGTTCAAAATGTACTGTCACCTTAATTTGGAAAGTAAGGTAGAAAAGAAGAGTTAGAAGTCCAGAGTAACCAGGAAGTTGCGTGCAAAATGATCCACATGGATAAGAGTCTTCTTAAATGCTTAAGGTGGAATGGAGTCTCACCCAAACAAAACCAACAAAAGAGGTGTAATGATAATAAGCCTCAATACTGTGATCTGCACTTTCTTGAGCTTTGAGAGCCTATCAAGATACTGTATTTTCTACTGTATGAAATCAGCTTCAGTACAGGGATGAAGTCAATCTATCTCCTCCCCAAGAATAAGTGTTCTTTTATAAAAGGGAAATTGATGATACCTTTTTTGTATGTTATTAGCATTATATAAATTGACAGAGATGTGTTTTATTTCTAATTTTATCTTCTTTAAGATGGAGTCTTAAGATAAATGTTGGTTTGTTTTCCATTCACCAAAATACCTTATTTTCTTTATATCTTATAGTGGATTCCCTTTTATAATGAAATATATGGTAAAGTTTAATAGGATCAACATTTCTCAGCAGTTAGTGAATTCATAATGAATATATGGGAAAAAAACTAATAGAGGAAGTGTGTCTGGAACTAATTATCTGTGAAGGAAGGGTAGATTGTATGAGTGGAGGAGATTATCAGTAGGGAAATGATAAAAGGGGTAAGAGAAGGAGGGAGGGAAAGAGGGAAGAAGGCAGGAAGGAATGGAGAAAATGAACATACACATAAAGGCAGAAATATGTATATGATGTTTAATAGATAAAGTATCTGTTTACAGCAGAAATTTTATTTTAGTATTTATTTTTTATTCATAGATTGGACTGGAAAAAGAGAGAAATTAAGGCTTCTAGACTATCTTCCAAACAAAATACTGGGCAGTCAATTAAATTTGAATATGAGATAATCGATTTTTTTTTGTTTTTGTATAAGGGTAGCCCACACAATACAAGCCATATATTGGCCATGCAATATACTTAGGCCAAAACAGAAATTGTTCTTTATCTGAGATTCTAATTTACCTGGGCCTCTGTATTTAATCTGGCAACCATACAGTTGGGGGAAAAATCTGTTAAAGTCCTTTAAAATTAATTTAATTATATTGTATAAATACATACATTTCTAATGGAATTACATTATGATATAATTTTGGTCTATATCAGGTCTTACATGAATGTCATAAGAATTTTGCCTTATCATTGATAAAAGAATAACTCGTTTTCCTTTTATTTCTTTACTTAGAAAAAAGCATAATTTCAAGAAACATTTGTTTTTTGATTATGTATATATTATATTGGGATTATGCCATCTAGTAAATTTGTTTTTCTAATAATGAAAATAAAGATTAACCAAAAAAGTCACCTCATGCAAAGCTGTAAGGTGAGGCTGGAATTCTGCTTTTTCTGTGTTAAAGCACTTTGTTGAAAATGAAAAGAGATATTACATGAATAGCACTTTGTCTCAGAAGTGAATTTGGATGGAGCAGGTATATAATACTGTTAATCACCTCAATAGTGTTATAATACAGGCTTTCTAAGTCAACTTTCTTGATTTAAGTAATATCATTTAAAAGGCTACTTGACTATCAACTAGCTCTTACCAAACAATGTTTTGATTAGAGAAATTGGAGAAAAAATTCACAGGACTTTCACAGATGCCTGTTTACTTTCCAAGTGAGGATCAGTGCTTCCTATTTTCATGTGGTCTCTGACCTGGAGAAGATTGAACAGAAATTTTCATAATTCCAAGCAAGACGTTTGCCGTTTGTGTGTCTCTGGTTATTCTGTAATAGAGAGATCATCTACTTGTATGTTGTATTCTCCTGGAAAGAATCAGAGACCTGCAGCCCCTAAATGATGTGATTATGCAATACTAGCAAAGTTTCCTTCAGCAGCAAAATAGCCACCCCATCCCCCACCTCCCTAATCAGAAATTGTGAAATCAGTTCCGGAGACAGAGAGCAAAGGCATGCGTTGTCTCTAGATGTCCACTGTTAAGGTATACCCAAATAACCACTGTGAGGAGAGAGATAGTCTTTCGCCTTTTCACCGTTAACACAGTGGTCTAGCATATACTCTACTTATAAGGGTAAACCGGAAGTGCCTATGGATGAAAAGAAGAAAGGAGAGTACTCTGACAAAGACCATGGAGCTCCTGTGCAGAGAGGGGAGGAAAGAAAAAGCCTGAACAGACTGGAATGTTGGAATGGAGAAGGGGCATATGGAGTCAACATAAACCACTGCAGAAGACGTGCATTAACTGGACACCCACAAACATCAGAACGCTTAGCCATGTCTCACTACTCCCCACAACTCCATCTAACCTGTCATCTTTCCCAAGCATTTTTGTCCTTGATCCTCATCTCATCTCTACCTCTGCCATATTTACAACAGATGGAAAGTAAACAAATAACCATGCTAAAATAACTCCTTATTGTTATTAAAATCACAGAGCTAGTAACTAGAATTGAAATTTAAATCCAGGTTTGTCTGATGCAAAAAAAACACACTATTATACCCTGCTGGAGAGAAGGAAGATAGATAAGGAATGAGAAAATAGTGTGGAAGGAAAGAATTCTGATAAACAGAATGTGTCTAGTACATTCATTGAAATTAATTCATTCAATTTATATTTATTGAGCATCTAGCCAGCTTCAATTTAAATTAAGATTAAGCTAAATTCTTGAGAAAATCTGTACCCACAAATTATAATGGGGTAATACTTCTCAAGTCTTTGAGATATAATTCACTTACTATAATTCTCCCACTTAAAGTATACAATTCAGTGGATCTTAGTATACACAGATACATGGAACCATCACCCCAGTCAATTGTAGAACATTTTCATCCCCTCAGAAATTACTAACCCACCTTTAGCTATTACCCCTCCCCCCACCAGCCTCCTCAATCTACCTCTCCCCTACCCCTAAACTACTACGAATCTACTTTCTGTCCCTGTAGATCTCCTAATTCTGGACTTACATTGTATACAATAATTATATAATGTGTTTTAGGACTGGAATCTTTCATTTAGGGTAATGTTTTCAAGGTTTGTCCTAGTTGGCACGTGTATCAGTGCTTCATTTCTTTCTATGACTAAAAATATTCCATTTTGTGGATATACCACAATTTGCTTATACATTCATCTTTTGTTGAACATTTGTGTTGTTTCCGCCTTTTGGCTATTATGAATAATGCTACTATAAATATTCATACATAAGTTTTATTGTGGATATATGTTCCCAATTCTCTTGGCTGTGTATCTAGAAGTGGAATTGCTGGATCACATGGTAACTGTTTAATTACTTGAGGAGCTGACGTACTGTTATCCAAAGCAGCTGCACCATTTTATATTCCTACCAGCAGAATATGAGGGCTTCAATTTCTCCATATTGTCACAAGCACTAGTGATTATTGACTAATTGTCCTGGTGGGTGTGAGGCAGTTTCTCATTGTGGTTTTGATTTGCATTCCCTTTCTCGCTTATGATAGTGAACATCTTTCATGTGCTTATTTGGCCATTTTTATATCTTCCTTGGAGAAGTGTCTGTTGAGATCTTTTGCTGATTTTGTAGTTGGGCTTTTTATTATTGAATTATAAGGGTTCTTTATATATTTTAGATACAAGTCCCTTATCAAATATATGTTTTGAAAATATTTCCCCCATTCTATGGAATGGTCTTTTCACTTTCTTGATAGTGTCATTTGAAACACAAAAGTTTTTAATTTTGATGAAGTTCAATTTATCTTTTTTTTTTATCTTTTGTTGCTCAGGCTTTTGGTGTTATATCTGAGAATCCTTTGCCAAGTTCAAGTTATTGAAAATTTACTCCTTTGTCTTCTTTTATAAGTTTTAAAATTTTAGCTCTTACATTTAGGTTTTTTATTTATTTTGAGTTAATTTTTTAAATGATGTGAGGTAAGGATCCAACTTTATTCTTCTATATGTGGCTATACAGTCCTCTCAGTATCATTTGTTGAAAAAACTATTCTTTCCCCATTGAGTGGTCTTGGAATCTTTGTCAAAAATTAGTTGACTATACTGGGCCAGGCGAGTGGCGTGATGGTTAGGAACTGGCTTGGGACGCCAGAGGGCCCCGGTTCGGATCCCACATGTGAGGGCCAGTGACACTGCCCTCTACAAAAAAAAAAAAAAAAAAAAAAAAAAAAAAAAAAGTTGACTATAGATGTGTGAGTTTATTTCTAAACTCTCAGCTCTATTCCATTGGTTTATATATCTGTCTTTGTACTAGCACTATACTGTGTTAATTACAAGTGCTTCGTAGTAAGTTTTGAAATTGGGAAGTATGCATGCATATACTTTTTCCCCTTGAATTGTGTTGGCTAGTCTGGATCTCTTGCAATTCCATATGAATTTTAGAATCACTTTGTCAATTTCTATAAAGAGGTCATCTGGGATTTGGATTTTGATAAGGATTGTATTGAATCTATAAATCAATTTGGGAAATAGCACCATCTTAACAATATTAAGTTTTCTGATCCATGAATTATGCTTTAACATCTTTGTCAACTATACTTCTTTAGTGGATTTTTTTTCTGTATGCTATTACAAATTTACCTGCTATGGGATCTTACAAAAGTGCAGCAATATTTCTTTTCAATGATATACTTCCTCACTTCACTGCTGAATTTATAATGAAATTTATTTATAAATTTTCATAGCTTGGGATGTAAAGAAAACAACTCTTGGGCAGAGTATTATTTATAAAAACCCACCACCACCCCTTTTACCCAGTAAATTCTGTGTGCTAAAGGTATTTTTTGTGTTACATTATTAGTTATTCATATGTATAAATAACCAAAGCTAATAAGTATCTACCTGCTACCTAACATTGTTTCTTCATTTAAGTACTTTCTTGCACATATATGTAAGAGTTATACATATATAAGCTACCATACAAATTAGGTGGGGTTTTGTTTGAAAACCATTGTTCAGTTGATGTTTTATAAAATTTACTTTTATGACAGTATTCTACAGCTTTTGCACATTCCTAAACTCCACAATGCTCTGTTATCCGTATGTGAATTTCTCATGTGTTCACTTTTGTATTGTGCTAGATTTAATACTTTGGTGCCATATGCCAGTATCTGCAGAAGTAAAGCTTGAAATTATGGCTTTCAAGATTCCATTGTTCATCCATGAATTTAATATTCAGCTGAGTTTCTCACTTGTATTGTAACTCTGAAAGCATTGTAGCATGCTTACTTTTTTCATCAACCTGACACGTAAGTGTGAAATTATATGTACTACTTTTGAACCTTCCATAGATGGTTTGAAACATACCAGAGAGATCAGAAGGAAAAATCATGATGGTTTTACACATTGTCCAAGATTGTATTGCAGCTAATGGCACAGGCAAAGTTGGTGGTCTGATAATTAAGTAAGAATCAATCCACAGCTCATGTGTTTGCATACAGTAGTTCTCAATAAGAAATCCTAAGTGGTCACTTGAACTCTCGTGGCAGAAAGCCAAATTCTTCTCTAAAATGTGCACAAGCAATTCTTGCTGCCTTCAGCAAGCATAAATCTTATACTGAGTGGAACATTCTCCCTTTCCCTCTCTGAGGAAATGCTACAAACAATGATTTTTCAACACCCTATAATACATTCATAGAATAGAAAGGATAGATGTAAATAAAGATGAAGGCCAATTCTCATGTCACATAAAATGAATGTGAAAAAGAAACCAGATGATATGACTGATGTATCTCTTTTTTATGCAAGCTTATGTTTAAATAATTACATCTCAGTTGCTTAAAATGTTTTCTTTGACTCTGACTTGAAAAGCAGCTCCAAATTCTTTCATTTAATTTTAGCCTTAAACAACTGTGTTGTTGTTGATAAAACATCAACTTAAACTGTGGGTTTCCTACTACATTATCTAAGTAAATACAAGTTACGAAACCCACTTACGTACAGGGAGTGGATAAACTCAGGCAAGTTTTGATCTAATCTACAGTTCTTTGCTCTTTTTACATGTCTGTGACAAAGATCAATTTAACTTCTTGGGTTACTTCTTTCAACTCTTCTGGCTACCCTAGAGTAACTACTTCAGTGTGATAAACAATTTAGCATAACCCTTTCAGACACTGGTCCTGCACTTTTCATTGTATATGATGATCTTTTAGAGAGTAGTTCAGATTTCAAATCCAAATGCTAAATCAAACTAGAGAACTTAATCTTTACTATTGATAATGGAAAAAGTCATTGAATGATTGAAATATATTCAGTAATCAGGGAAAATTTTTTAAACCTCAAATGTTGGAATTTATATTATAGTAAATTTATGTATTGCATGAAATAAGTAATTGCCAAAAGCATTGAATGATTCTATAACAATATGAACCTTTAGTCCATCACATTAAATTCACTCAATTTCCTGATTTGTGAAATGGGAATGATGATAACCCCTAAATTACTGTATCACGGTGAGTAGCAGGCGAAATAGTGCACATAGTGTAGTATTTTTCTTTGGAATATTATATCATGTGCTTTGGACTTCTTATTAGAAAAAATAACTCTAGCATTTTAGAATATGTTTGGTAATAAACTCTTATAGTACTGAACAGGCTAATAAATTTTACTACATGTTTTCAATACAAAAGCAGTTTTGAAATTTGTAAAAGAAGCAAAAGCTACATTAAAAAGTGGATATTTTATCTAATCAGAACTAGTGGAAAGATAACATCTACAATTTTTCGAAAAGCTATGCAGAGGCCAATAAACAGGAATGTTATCTTCTAACCAATATAGGCATCTAATATTACATCCTGCCACACCTTTGCTGCATAAAATTATCGTATTTTCAATCTAACTCTCATCTTCTCTGATACCTCCCTGCTTCTTGCTTTCACTTTCAGTTTTTAAAAATATTTTAGGCAATCACCCTTTATAGCTCTACTATATGCCAGACACCATTGAGGAACTCACTGATTTTCCCAGGAAACCAGAAACACTGAGACAAATAAAATCGTGATGTGACAACTGCAAAACGCGTATATATATATATATATATATATATATATATATATATATATATATATATATATATAAAAGTGTGTGTGTGTGTGTGTATGACCCAGTTTAGAGCTCAGTCAAATCTGAGAAGGACCAAGGAAGTGATTTGGCACGATTCAAATAATAAACAACCTCAAACTCAAGTTAAGTCACCAGTCAGGAATCCAGGCAGGGAAAGCGCCACTCTCTGGTAGCTTCCTCATCTGGAACACAGAGCTCCACATTGACCTTGACAGGGGAATGGACCAGGGAGCCCACATTACTTCATCTCGAAGTCTGTAGGCCAGAACTAAAGTCCTTCCACACCCCCTACACCACTCACCGCCCATTCCACTGTAAGACAGCTGGGAAATATGGACAAATAGATTTAATGTTTGATAAATATTACTGTGTCTACCACAGAATGCTTCAGAAATGGAGATAAATGTAAGCCTTAGTGACTGAGTCAGATTTTGACAAATGGAATTATGAGTAAAGGACTTCATACGTAGGGGAGAGAGAAAGCACAAAAGCAAGAAAATGTTATGGCATGTGATAACAGAAATATTCTTCATTTTTTCCATGGCTGAGACTAATAGTTATTCTACCAACATCTGTTCTTTTTTTTTTTTTCTATAGCACTAGAAACGTTTGCTGAGCATAGGTTAATCTGTGTACCCTCTTATGCATTTAGGTGTCACCATGGGAATAGGTTCTTATCTATGAAACGTGAGAGAAATATGTGCAACTTCCAGGATGTGCTCCTAAAGGGAAGGAATATGTCTTTTTCTTCTCTCTTGTTTTCATCACACTGGCCTACAGACACTGTAGGACGTCAGTTTGGTCATGTGTATGAGAACAAAGTCTAGCAGTAGTGGAGCAAGGAAATGGAAAGAGCTAGAATCCTTGATACCCTCAAACTGTCATACCTTTCCTGACTAGTTACCTAGAGAGAGAGAGACGTCAACTTCTATTTTGTTTAAGCCATATTTTTTTGGAATCACTTTTTACAGCAGTCATACCTGTAGCTTAATACAGACTCTTCTTAAAAATATTAGTTTCCTCTCTCTCTCTCTAATAATTTAATAGCTATAAAGATTTTTGCAATGAAAAAGGGTAAAGGGGGTCAAATATATGGTGATGGAAAAAGAACTGACTGTGGGTGGTGAGCACACAATATAATTAACATATAGATGATATATTATTGAATTGTAAATTTGAAACCTATGTAATTTTACTAACCATTGTTACCCCAATACATTTAATTTAAATATATATACAATTATAAATTTAAAGCTGTAATTGAAAAAAATAAAAATACCCCAAAAAAACAAAAAACCCTGCCTTGAGGTTGACCAGACTTCTAATTTCACAAGTACTGCAGAGGATTTTAAATTCCTCTGCTGTAGGAATGGTGTGCCTATAATGCAATGGTATAGGTTAAATAGAATAGCCATTATACTTCATTAGCATTATGAGAGGGCCTGTTTGAAATGTATCTGCATATAAGTGCAAAATGGCTGTATTACATAAAAGAAAATAGAAAAAAACAGAAAATTACATTGGTGGGTGACAAGAGGGGAGATAATGACTGAAGAGAAGGATGAAAGGAAATAAGGAACCCCTTCTCAGCAACGTGAAGTTTGCAGGATATGAATCATAAATTTCAGAATAGATAACTATACTGCAGGAGTGAACAAAATCTACTATGCCTCAGATAGTACAAGAGCAGGAAGTATAGAAATGTCAGGGAACCTAAGTTGGAGCTAAGCAGCTGAAATATAGAGATTCACCATATTTGGCCTTTGAGAACCAATTAACAAGCATAAAGTTGGAAAATAGCATTGTAGTTAAAGTAGGGGAGTTGCCAACTCCACATATAATCACCGAATGAATGTCTCTTCATATTAATTAAACTCATTAATTGGATAATGTCAACCTTTTAATGTTTCATGAGACTAATCACCTAGAGAATATTGTGAGACAATTCACTGACACAGGGCTATGAATTCTGCGGCAATGCTAAGTAAAGTGGTCATATTATATAAGTGTAAAACTTTATAAGGATTAAGTGAGCCATTCCACATATATTGCTTAACATGGTATTTAGCATACAATAGAGTAAGCACTTGAGAAACTTTAAAAAACAATCCAAGTTATGAACCAGGTTTAGAATTTGGAGCGTCAAGGAAAAGAGATATAGAATTGGATTTTTTTTTTTTTTAGAAAATTAGGCACAAAGTTGGTTTGCAGTGCTTTTACCACATATTTGTAAATCAATCTCTCATCTTAATGCATTGATTTTGTCATTTTTTCCCCCACTGGGAAGTGATAACTAAATATTATGTATTTTTTCTAATGACTATTTTAAGCCCTCATTTTTCCATTAGCTGCAGATTAAAAATGTTCATGATGTCCCAAAGTAAATCATTGCATAGTATGGGAATTTCAAGTTTTTCATGCCACTTCATACTCTTGTCCAATAAAAAAGCTTCAGAAAAACATTAAGATACTCTCAATCTAGAGAAGCATCATGTGCAATATGTCATCTTAAGAAAGGCGGGTTCTGTAAAATAGGGGTAATAAGTAACCCTATGATTTCAACCCTTTTCCCATCGCCTAGCCTGCACCACTACCACTTACCCACCGACCTGTCAGATTATTAGTGTGGGGATAAAATACCATAAGGGCATCTTCTAGTACACAGTGCAGCAATTGACTAAAAGCACATTGGATCTGAATAAGGAAAAAACACTCCTATTTATGCATATTTATGTTGCATGTATCCCCGACACACATTATGCTTCTCTCTTTTTCACCCTACCTGAAAAGAGTTCTATTCCACTCAAATCTTCTGTAGCTCCCCCATCACTTTCCTCCCAGAGAAGTCATGCATTTGCTGCCTTGCTCACATTTCTAGGAATTCCACCCTGAGCAAGATCATTTATTCAGGTAGTTGTATATCATTTAACCCATCCTTCTTCCAACACACACACACACACACACACACACAACTCAGTTATGTTTGTGAACTGAACACCAACTTTGTAGTGTAAAAGTTAATGATATGCCTGTATCCTAATAAAGGAAAACTTGATGTTCTAAATGAATTAGAATTATAAAGAACCACTAGATCAGTATTCCACAAACCTCAGTGAATATGAGAAGCTCTGCGGAGCTTGTGATAAAGCATATCCTTGGGGCCTCACTCAAGTGATTCTATTGTAATTTATTCTCTCTGGTTAAGGTCTAAAAATTTGTGTTATTAATCATCGCCCTCCCCGTCGGTGATTCTGATGCAGGTGTTCCAAAGGCCACACTGGAGAAACACTATCATTGATGGCAAATTTTAGGAAGGCATAGATAGCTTCACTTCTGCATCCCTAGAACGATGCCTGAAATTTAGTAAGCACTAAAAAATAAAAAATAAAACAATAAGTTTTTTCTCTACCTCCCCATCTTTGCCATCTCAAAAAATGGAAATTTCATCCTACTACCTGTTGCTCAGGCACAGATCTTTAAAGTCATCTCTGATTCCTGTATTCCTTGCATATTCCATGTTCAATTCATTAGCAAATCCTATCAGCACAGCCTTTAAAAACAAATTCCTAACTTTACCATTTCTCATCACCTCCACCATCACCACTCTCGTGCAAGCCATCACCATCCCCAGACTCCAGCCTCTTAGCTGATCTTCCAGGTTGTACCCTGTATCCATTTCCTGTGGCTGCTCTAACAAATAACCACAAACCTAGTGATTTAAGGCAATATTAATTTATTCTCTTGCAGTTCTGGAGGTCAAAAGTCCACAATTACTTTCACTGGGCTAAAGTTAAGGAGTTGGTAGGGTTGGCTCTTTCTGGAGGCTCTGTCTGGAAAGAGAACCCACTTCCTTGTCTTCTGTGGCTTCTAGAGGCCGCCTGCGCTCCCTGGCTCATGGCCCCCTCCTTGCATTAGCCCAACTTCTTTTTTCCATGGTCACATTATCTACTACTTATGCTGACCTCCTGCCTCCTTCTTAAGGGGACTGTGGTGATTACATGTACCTACCCTGATAATCCAGGATAATCTCCCCATCTCAAAATCTTTAGTTTAATCACATCTGCAAAGTGCCTTTTGGCATTTGAAGTGACAGTCACAGGTTCTCTTCGAGAGTAAGACCTGGACACCTTTCAGGGGTACCATTATTCAGCCTACCACATTCCCTTACCATCAATTCCCCCTGAGAACTTCTAGCATGAAAGAAAAAAATCAGGTGATAATCTTAGGCTCTGAATTTTCCACCTGCTTAACATTTTATACAGTATGAACTATGAAGAGTTTACCATCGTCTCAAGGCCCTGTGTGACCTGACCCTCTGTAATCTCTCCAGCATTGTCTACCGCCACAAGCCTTTCACTAACAGCCTTCCAGCCACATCAGCCCCTTTGCTATTCTCGAATGTGCCAGACACACTTTCATCTCAGGGTGTTTGCACTTGCTCTTCCCTCTGCCTGGAATGTTCTACCTTTTGATGTTCACAGGCCTGGCTTTCCAACTGCATTCAGGTTTATGATTACATATCATCTAATTGCAGGGGTCCTGTGAGTACCCCGTGGAAAACAGCACCCTCAACTTTCAATCACCCAGTCCCATCCTGCTTTGTTTTTCACAGCACTTTATATCTGAAATAATATGTTTGCTTGTTATCTTTCCCCCACTTTGAGAAGAGTGGCGTTTCTTTGTTGTTCGCTGCTATGTTCCCAGCACCGAGAATGATGTTTCACACAGAGATAGACTCAAGTATGATTTCTTAAATAATAAATGAAGGAATAAGTGTTGAATTAATTATTTCTAAAGCAGTGTCATCAGCTTTCTTCTTGAAAATCTTCATGTTCCTTTGGCTATTTTCTCATTCTTCTCTTACAAAACATGAAATGTAAAGATAAATTATCATATCTTCTTCACAATAAAAGCAATACCATCTTCCAATATTTGTTTTGCAAATGCATATCCCAAGATGTATAGAACATTATAGGCTTGCCTAGATTACAGTTGACACTGTTTCTATAGGAAAAATGTATCTCAAATTAAAAATAAGTGACCTTCCAATAATTTTTTTTAAATATGGTCTGTTTATAAGTTTGTAAAACTATTGGCACATACCTGATAGCAGAAAATATGTGCCATGTATATTTATAGTTTAATGAACTAGCGTGTTTGAATTCATGGGAGATTGCTCAAATGAACCAACTGTGTGAAAGTAATGATAATAATATTTAGAATTACTGTAACACTTTACCAGCATTAATTACTGCTCGTGCTATCATGGCATTGATATATCTTCTTTACGGATTTGGAATCTAAGGGATAAGAAAGTGACTTGCCTGAGTCACTGAGGAGCTTGATGTTGAGATTAGAACTCAGTAATTCCAGGCTCTTAGAATGTGGGCTTCGAACACAGGCCACAGTCTTCTCTATAGAGAGGGGGTGTGCCAGCATGGAATTGTACTGAAGCAGAAATGTGAAATTGGACTATTACCTATCTATCTAGTGAGAAGGTCTGGAGAAAAATCTGCCAGTGCTAACAGAGAGGCAAATTATATGACACCACTCTATTTAGAAATACCATTGACTATTCCTACAAAGTAAAGCTGAGAGAATTGGAACATAATCTACACCATTTAGAAAACACAGGCACCTCCACACCCTTGGAAAAAATACATTAAACCTTCTTTATTTTATTTCACCTCTAATAATATGGACATTTAATTATCCTATAACTCACTTTCTTACCTCTTGATTGCTCTGCAGATCCAGAATGTATAGCAAAAGCTGATCAAATTTATGCATTTAATTTGAAGATTTTGCTCTCTTAGAAAAAGCAGTAATTCCGCATTCTTTCCCATGAATAGCATGTAAAGACTTAAGGCTATAGTCTAACTTCAACTATTCAAATCATACACAGGCGTGTTATTTTATTAAGCAGTGATTCTTTATACCTTTCCCCTCAGAAGACACCCACACTTCTTTAAAAATAAGTTGGGCAAACACCGGCTGTGAGTGTGTTTTTGTTTTCTTAATGGAATATCAATGGAAGTTGTACACACAGATCAAGAACTCTACACATATTATTATCTCCAAATAATTAATATTTGTGTATTATTTCCCTTGGGCTGGCTATACATGAATACAGAGGCACTGGTGCTACTCATCACAAAATACAATGTTAGCTGCTTCCAGGGGCGCCTCTGTGAATACTCGCTGCCAGCGGTTGAAGCAACTAAGGAAGCACCCTGCTGAGTCCCCTCCCGTCCCCCTCAGGGAGTATGTACTAATTCTATCTTCTATTGGGAAAGCAGCCAAAGGCAGAGCAGGAAGGACAGTACTGTATTCCTGGAAAGAGGAAAGTGCCAACAGTCAGGAATGGGGAAGAAAAAATGTGAATTTTATAGAATAAGGATAACAGAAGGGATGATTATAGCCTCAATCTTTCCATTACAGTCAAAGAGGGAAGTCTCCCTCCTGTGACTGCCAGACAAGGTAACTGCAGCCAATTGCAGCCTTATGTTTGCACCACACAGGTGAAGTAAAATAGAAAAAGAAAAATCACTTAAAGGATTTAAGCTGTGGAAGGATGTCAAATACAGAGACGGCAGTGGGCTTGTTACCTGGTAGTGTCTGGGTCTCGCTTCTCCAAGATCTCACCAACTAGCTGGGCTCAAGTCTTGCTTGTGGCTTTGGAAGTTTGGGCAAAATTTAGTTTCTGTCATTGAGGTGGGGGAAACTAGCCTACTTTTAAAAAAAAGATAATAGGAGTTATTTCAAAGAAATTTATGTATATCCATTAATAGGACAAGTTCTACAAGATATTTGATTCTTAAAAAGCAAGAAAGCAGATGGTGAGTGGGGAGATACCTACTTCTTTTTTTTTTTTTTT
>NW_017731568.1:2124750-2129940 GCF_001890085.2 Hipposideros armiger
GTCACTGGCCCTCATGTGGGATCCGAACTGGGGCCCTGCTGCTCAGAGCTGGTGTCCCAAGCCAGCTCTTAACCAACGCGCCACTTGGCTGGCCTCCAAATAGTAAACTTGGTTGACTGTTTGTCCAGTTGGTACAAATTCATAATGAATAATCCCTCTGATATAAAAACAGTTTTCAACGTCATTGCAAAAAAGTTTGCAAATGTAATTGTCAAACCCACAGTATAAGTTATATATCATACATGTACTGAGGGTGCCAAAAACATGTATACACATTTTAAGGAAGGAAAAAACTGTATTAAAATTGTAATACTCAATATATACTGGTAACAAGATGAATACAAGTCATGTATTCATTTTTGACACCCCAGTGTAAATTTATATATATATGGAGAGAGATTCCAAAAAACTTGTTTTAAAATGTCAAATCCACAAAAAGATAGCCTCACTTTTCTTTTATTATATGTACAAAGTCCTTCTTGATCTTACTCTGTTTCTAAAAATGATCTCTATTTCACTTCTTCTTAAACTAATAATTTTAAGGGCTTATTTTAAAGAATTGTCTTAATGGGCCAAAATTAGATAGGTGATAGATGATAGATAGATAGATAATTTTTTTCAGAACTATTGATACAGAGCATTGTAAAAGGAATTCTGCCATTGATTATAGAGGTTGAAATTATATTAGACAAATTAAACAATCTTCTTAAAAGTTATCAGATATTTTTATGTAGAGGACAGATGTCTTAGGATACGAAAAAGCTCCCTGTCTTGTTTTTCCTCAGTGATGGGAGATTGAGCTTAGTGTCTTTGGAGGAAATTTTCACAGAGCAAACAGATGCTTTTATTTGCATTAAACTTTATTCCATTTACTCATTGAGCAATAGTTTTTGAGCTTCTACTACATGTTAGTCACTGCCCTGAGCTCTATAAATAAAGTTAAGTATTTTAATTTTAGGAAATAACATTAAAAATGCAGGGAACTTATTATGTATTCAGTCAGCCTTTCCCAGAGGGTAACCATGTAATTGAAAAGACTGTCTAGAACTAGAGTGGATGGTCAGTTTGGAGATGCTAAGAGGTCTTTGAAGAGAAAATGGTATATGGAGGGGGTCATAGCTAACCACTGAGCCACTGTCTTTGGTTTCATCAGTCTTGTTTTCATTTTAAAAATAATAGTAACAATAATACTCACACAGTAGGTTGAATCATAGTAATGATAATATAGAAGATTCTTAAATGGTAAAAGTTTTCAGAGGGTAAAGTGACACCATCAGTTAAGACAGAGGCTAAAACCTGCAACAATAAATGTAACTTGCTGATGCCTTGAAGTAACTTGCTTACAGGAGGCTTTCTTGTGGAAATCACTTTGAGTAGGTTTCTATTAAGCAACAAAACTTCATGAAAGACAGAGTTGAATAATCCTTATTGATAGTCCCAGTCAATGTCTTTTTATTTTTCCTTGTGTTTTATACCTGAGAAAGAAAAGATGTAAGCAATTAATATTTACAANCTACCTTACGACCCAGCAATCCCACTCTTAGGTATTTATCCAAAAAATCCCAAGACATTAATCCAAAAAAATATATGCACCCCTATGTTCATTGCAGGAGATACCTACTTCTAAATGAGCTTTTTAAAAGTGGGAGAGTAAGAAATATGTCCAGTGGCAAATCATACTTCATAAGTAGTACTATTTTGTTGGAAAATATAACTGACCCTGTGTGATATTTAAATTCACCAAGCATGAAAGCATTTCTAAACACTAGACCTTCTCATTATGATATAGAAAGAAAATATGGCCCAGTGGAGACATTTCCCAATGTTTATATTAGAAAACAAAGGTGAATATTAAATCTAGTTTGGAAATTACAACAATTCTTAAAGCAACTGAAAACTACTTCACCATTGTAAGAACATTAAATAGAATCTAAATGATCATTATGCTTACAAATATATAAATGCCACAATAGAGATTGTATGGTTTTTCCTTAAACAGGTTGCTTTAAAAACAACTCATAAAAGGAAGGGAAAATAATATAAAACATTCTTTTAATATTAAAATTTCTCAGTTCCATGGTAACAATGTTTTATAAAGTTAAGCAGCAATCGCATGTATAATTAAAGCAGTAATTATATGTATATTTAGATCATCAATATACAGTCCTCAATTTGTTTAACAGAAAACAGAAAACATCGCAAAAATGACAATTTTGCGATGTTTTTCCTCATTTAATTTTGAGCTTTAACCCCTACTCCCCAATTATAAGCTCTATAACGTAGCCCCAATCCAAAATCCAGGAAGAAAATACTTGGGCGGCAGAGAATTAATTCAAAGGAGGTAAAAATATTAGCTGTGTAATATTTCCAAGGCAATCAAAGAATGACAGCACTGGTATTTGGAAGTGGAAAGTACCCATAATTTAGGCTTTTAAATGAAAAACTCTAAAAGAGACAATGTAAACTTTAAAAACTATCCATAGGAACTAAAATGTCTTTTCTTTATTTTGACCTTTCTGTATCATAAAGCACCAAGTTCAGATTCTGTATCTGCTAATTTGAAGCCTTGTCACCTCTGAAATTTGGAAGGAGTTGCTGCTCTAGGATCTGACCTCTTTGGATTCAGGAGTAAAGAGTATTTCAATACCATATTTTTGAGAAGATCATGTCAGATAATTATGGAAAGTTCTTGGCAATGCAGTTTATTTGAATACTATTAAATTAATGTTTGCTATTGATGCTCTTACATGAAGTTTCAGGATTTGCTTAAGTATAATCATTTACAGTTCAGGGCAGGCCCATTATTTCCTGAATGAGTGAAATTGTCAATATAGTATGATATGATATAATAAGATATTATATAATGTAATACAATATAACATAATATGACAACTAAGTTTAGACCCAAAGGAACCTTAAAGATTTTAGAGCACGACACAATCACGTCACACCTTAGGAAGTTGAGGCCCACAGATGTCAAGTGTCTTGTCCAAAATCGTTTTTTTTTTTTCTTTTAACAACTAAGTTTCCAAAACTAGAATTGAAATCACTTTTTTTTTCTCTCAGAGCCATTCAGTGATTTGAAAGTTTGCTGTTCCATGAGAGTTTATATTAACTTTCTATTCATTCTGTTTTCATTAATTAAAATAACCAACCTCTGTATAAATTGTCCGGCAGAATAATTCTTGCAAATTCTCAGGGAACAGAATTAATTTCTTCCTTCTTGTACCACCTCGGTCTATACATGACTTTCAGGACTTGGTATGAATTGCTCTGTGACCAGTGTGCTGACAGCTAGGTTAAGCCTTGCTCATTCACAATAGAATACACTTTGGAGATCCATTTTCTACTCGTAGTGGAGCTTATTGGCTTTCTAAACTGCTCTTCTCAGGAAACGAAGCTTGAGAAGAAGTAAACAAAAAAGAGAGATTGATTATTGTTTGTAGCTAAGTGAGAATCAATCCAAGGAATGCCATAGACTGAGAAAAAACTTGGGAGAAAAGCACACGAAAGTCAGGGAGCGCTAATTTTCCAGGACTTAGCAGCCCAGTTAGTCATTGCCCCTTAGTTTCTGAGAAAATGTAAAAGAAGGAAGAAACTATTAATTGCCAGAATTTTAGGGATTTTTTTCTGCATGGTTTACAGTATACTCTGTGAATCTAAAATTGGCTCAAGTCAAACCCAGCTCAGAGAGATTTTAAAGATTTTTGTAAGCCAAAATTGCCTACTTTCCCCCCCAGTTTTACCCTACTCTCAATAAATGTTAAGGATGGAGTGTTGGTGGTAAGGAGATTTGAGATAACTTTATAAGTATTGGCATAATAAGACAACTAACACCTATAAGAGGGCCTGGAACATAGCCGGTACCAAATAAATATTTATGAATGAACGAGTGTATGTTCATCCCCACGCAAACTAGAAGGAGAAGTTACTGGTGCCATCATGTCTCTTTCGAAATTGATTTAACATCAGCTCCATGGGAGTGAATGGAGAAAGGAGAAAGCTAGCAAGCTTTATGACTGCTTGAAAAATAAGGGTTCTTGTACTTTTTGTTGGGATAAGATTCTCAACTAGGTGGTACTCAGAGGATAATTAAATTATAGGAATCAGACAATGGAAAACATGGAGGAGAACATATATATATATATATATATATATATGGATAAAACATATTATATAAATATATATGTATACAGATATACTCGTGTATATAATTTGTATTTACTATATTTATTTAATATTTAATATACCAGTATATATATACATATATATATTCCTTAAAAGTTTTCTATTACAAAATACATATAATGCAGATCTGTAATATATAACATATATGTAATATGAGGTCTGACAATTAAGTTAGAAAACTCATCCTTGGAAAAGTGCTACTTACCTCAACCTCATTGCTGAATATTATCACTACAGTCACCTTCGAAGTCCTCCCCTTGGGAAGCTGTGCACTGATGCCAGTGCCTAGTTGACCCTTCAAGGCAATTTTGGAACTTTTTCTGGAATGGCCATCACAGCTGTTGTCATATTACCCTTGATGTCCTGAATGTCATGAAAATGTCTTCCTTTCAATATTTCCTTTATCTTCAGGTAAACAAAGAAGTCAGTGGGGGGCAGAGCAGGTGAGTAGGGAGGGTGTTCCAGTACAGTTATTCGTTTACTGGCTAAAAACTCTCTCACAGACAGTGCTGTGTGAGCTGGTAAATTGTCGTGATACAAAAGCCATGAATTGATGGCGAAAAGTTCGGGTCATTTAACTTTTAATTCAGCCTTTTCAGCACTTCCAAATAGCAAACTTTTTTTTTTTTTAAGATTTTATTGGGGAACTGGGGGAGGGGAGCAGCGATGGGGAATCAGGGAAGGGGAACAGACAAGTTGCTGTCCTTTTGTTCTTCAGTCTAGTTGTGGAGGACGTCGCTTCACTAGCACATGTTGGTATTATAACTGGGCTCTTCCCGGGTGAGGCAGATCAGTCACCGACCTCTGGATGGCTGCTCACAGCAGCTCTTGGCAGCTCACACCGGCTGCCAGCCACTCACGCTGGTTGCTGGCCACTCACGGTAGCTTACGCAGACCACTGCAGCAGGGGCTGCAGCCTACGCTGTTGCCGGCAACTCACGGCAGCCCAGCTCCAGGCCAAGCTGTTGTTCACCATCTTAGCTGTAGAGGGCAGTGTCACTG
>NW_017731568.1:2131412-2178465 GCF_001890085.2 Hipposideros armiger
CACACACACACACACACACACACACACACACACACACACACACGCAAAACGAAACAAAAAACAGAAAGTAAACAGTAAATGACCCAGAATTCTTATTGTCTAGCCAAAACCTTACTTGAAATATATGGATTTAGGAGACTTAGTCATCATGGTCAAAATCCTGGCTTTCCCATTTATTAGTTATGTGATAATTTTCTCTGGTTCCCAGTTTCCTCATTTGTCTAAACAAGGCTAATGATATTGGTATTGTTTGCAAGAATAGAAAAAAATGTACGTAGAGAGCTACACACAGTGCCTGTTCCTACAAGCTATTACTACTTGACCAGAGGGCTTATCTAATAAAACAAAAGATATTCATCCAACTAATAATATTTTATCAGAGAAATAGGAGAGATTCAGCAGAGCTAAGATATTATTTTTTTCTATGTTCATACTCAGATATTAATTTATCAGCTAAAATCTATAGTGTAATAAGGTAACAGTGTCTGGACATTTAAAAATATGTGAAAACTTTGATTTCAAAGTTGACTCTTGTGTTGTTTTAAATTCATACTAGTCTATTGCTTGTATTAATTATTTGGGCTTTTGAACAGTTTTGTAGAAAAGGATTTTACAGAGATTTGCATTTCACCCTTTAGATCCTTTTGTTAATTTCAATTCATTTCAGAAAATGTCTAAAGTCTTTAATGAAGTACTATCTTCATTTATTAGTACACTATAATTTAGTGAACTTCAGCAGCTTAAAGTACCAGGATGACATAATCAATTATAATTGTTTTAGAAATGTTTTATCTTAATTTTTTTTAAAAAAGCTCTGAAGTAATTATAGCAGTTTTCATCAGCAACATACCTTATAAAAGTGAACTAATAGGAAAGGAGTGTTCTCTGGTGGTTCAACAAGAAATTGAGAGTTCAGAGAAGTTCTATTTCTGTCCCCTCTATTGACTTCAGTGATTTCTAGATAATTCACCTAGCATATGCTCTTCTCTTTATATACAATGTTTTCTGCTTTAAATGAGGTTGAAGTGCTTCTCAACTACTTCTGTTATATAGAATAATTAGATAATTCCCCTGCCTCATCCATGTCACCCTTTTTCACACTTGTCCTTTCTCTTTTTTTTTTTTTTTCAGTTTGTTTATCTTTCAGTATTTTACATGTGGGTGAGTAGGTGGTGGGACAGATCATGCTGGATATTACTCTGAAATTAAGGTTCCAATTTGGAGACAGAAGAACGTGAGTTCCAATTTCAATTCTCCGTTTAATGAGCTGCATGGCCTTGGGCTTGTCACTTCACTATTCTGAATTGTTTCCTTGCAATTATAGTTAGTGATATCTGCTTCTCAGGGTTGTTCTAAGTGGTAAATTAAATTATATTTGATATGCATTCCCTCTCTTGGCCTAACTAGGCTCCTGATTGGCTTCCTCATCTAGTAGGATCTCTACTGAAAACCATAAAAATATTTCCAATCTTGCTTTTATAAAAGTTCAGTCTTTACAATGAACCACAAGCACTGAAATTTCTACCTATAACACCTCCCCTCCAAAAAGGAAAAAAACAGAAAGACAGACAGACAGACATACAAGGCTTCTCCTGACATTTATGATCTCATTCCTTGATCGTTTCTCTCTCTCTCTCAGTAGTTCTTTTCTAGTCACACTGGCATCCTTGCATTCTCTAATCTTACAGAATTACTTCTGCCTCAGGGCATTTCAACTTGTTCTTCCTTTGTCCTGGAAACTTCTTCCCCCAGATATCATGATGGTTTACCGTCTCACTTCCTTCAGGTTTTTGCTTACCTGTTATTATCTGAGTGAGTTCTTTTGTGACCATGAGATCACCCTTCCAGTATTACCTATCTTCTTTTCTTACTATCTTTTCTCTTCTATCTCTCTTCTTTAACTAATTATCTATTATTGCATACCACCTCAAATTACCCCAAACCATAGTGGCTTAAAACAACAAACATTTATTTTGTCACAGTTTGTACTGGTCAGTATTCCTGGCATAGCTTAGCTAGGTGCCTGTGGTTCAAAGCCCCTTGTGAGACTTCATTCAAACTTATACCTCTGTTTGTGGTCTTATCTGAAGGTGTTATTCAAGGAAGAATACATTTCAAAGTTCACTCATGCACTTGTTATCAGGATTTAGTTGCTTGTGGACTGTCGGACCAAAGGTCTCACTCAGTTCTTTGCTGGCTGTTGGCCAGGGGCCTTCCTCAGTTTTGCCACACAGACCTGTCTGTAAAGCAACTTATAATTTAGCAGCTGGCTTTCTTCAAAGAGAGCAAGCAAAGGAAAGAGCATTCCAAGATGGAAGTCACATTACGTTTCTACCTAATTTCTGAAGTAACACTTTTGTCATATTGTATTAAACGTAAGTCACTAGGTCCAGCCCACATTCAAGGAGGTGAATACCAGGAAGTGGGATCGTTGGGGCCCTCCTACAGGCTGTCTACCACATCATGATAGTAGGGATATGACCTATTGTGTTCACTGTTGTGTCCCAAGCATTTATAACAATGTCTGGAGAATAGTACATTTTCCATATATATTTGTTGAAGAATGAATCTAATCCAGAATCTACACATAGTTAGTATTTAATAAACGATTGCTATTATAATAAGTTCTTGAATGTTATTTTTTAGTCATTCCTATTATTTCTTAGATCACTACATTAGATTTGAATTCCTATGAAGTCACTGAATTAGACAATAAGAAAGAGCACAAAGAGCTCCTTCCTCTAAAATTTTCATGTCTTGGAGACAATACACCTCCTCTGGCTATCGAACCTGCAAATAACAAGATCAGGATGACTACATGCAAGACTGTGAGAGCGCAGGGAAGAAAACTAAAGGTTATTAATACCCATCAAATTATACTGTACAGCAGTTGATGGAAAATGAGGTTCATGAAAAAAAAAGTGTTTGAAAATTACTGATTCTTTCCTGCCATACAACTCTGGTTCTATAATTATTTTTATTTCTGCAGAAGCCTGAATTGCTGTAAAGGAATAAGTATTCATTCCTAAAGGCTCTTTTCCTTTATGAAGAAAGGTCTTGCCCGCATTTGCTGGGGATTTTATGTCTTTTAATACCATTGAACTGAGATGTGGGAAAATCATCAGAATTAGAAATTAGCAATAGAAGAACATCCATTGCAGAAAGAACATCTCGTTCCCATTTGAAACTAGGTGAGATTAAACTGAAGAAAAGTGCACACTTTGATGAGCTCAACAACATCTGTTTCTCTTGTTTTTAACTGTTCTTGTGAGTAAATGAATAAATGGCAGGTGCCAAAGAAGAAGGGGAATGCCACTAACGCTCTGACTAGGGGTGGGATGTTGTCCTGTCCTTAATGGCAACTGTGCAATGACAGAAAGCCCAGATGTTCATCAGGCTGGCTTAGGAGAAGGTGGGAGAAGCCCACAGACACCGAGCACCCATCCTGTGAGAGAGAGCCTGTGTGTGATCCAAGACAGTGGGCCCTGAGGGGACCTGAGAAGTCAGACCTACAGTGCTTCCTGTGTGATGATGTTTCTGATGAAATAGGAAAACAATCACTTTTCTGCGCTTTCACTTTGGTTCAGCTTTACTCTTTGTAGCTATGAGTTCAGGTTCATAATCTGGTAAGTTTTTATTTATGTCATTCCATAAAAAGAGGCAGTTGTATATCAAGAGCTGACACATCTACCTTTTCAGTTATTCTGGAACTGAGGCTACCGAAAGACCATGTTATCAGTAGAGCAGATGAAGGTCTAATGACCATTGGCTCCAAGATATAGACAGCAAAGTTTATGCCCAAATCAGAAGGGTGCAACAACTGGGTGTTCACAATAGTACTCTTACTTTTCTGGGATCACTGAGTAAGCGGAATCAACTGAACAAAAATGCCTCCACTCCAGTATTAACTTGGTCTGTGTGGCAGCTTGAAAGGGAGGGGACTTACCCTCTGTAACACAAGGGGAGAGAGATGGGAAGGTGGGAGCCCCCTTCACTTCCTCTGTGACCCTTATGCTGTGAGGGAGGCGGGAAATGTTTCTCTAATATGCCTTCCTCTGGAGAAACAAAAGCCTTGAGGAGATTGTGACTTGACTTAGAACCATACGGTTTATTAACACCACAATTGTAATTTTAAACAAGCAGCAGGAAGTGAGAAAAAAATATTTCAATGATCATATCAGGAATAAAAATACACTATTCTTTATCAGGCCTTTATAAAGATGACATTTTCTTTGATACTATGTAGAAGTTAAACTGCTGAGCGTCTAAAGAGAGTACACTTAGTCTCTCAGCAAACCATTGAAATATTAGATCATTTTAATTATATTAAAATTACTCCTGTGTGAACTGCAGTAGAATTTGTGTGGTAGGGATGAAATTTGAGAAAGTGTGGCTGCATGAGCATTGACGGCTTTAAATTAGAATTGAAAAACAGGAACTCTGATGAACCATTCCTTTTAGAATCAATTCTAGCCTCATTTAATTTAGAATTCAAAGATTTGCAAAAGAATGAGACAAATATGGTTAGGCTAGAGGTAGCAAAAAAGTGTAAAAACAGTCAGCAAAAATATGCTAAATAAAAGCTGTTATTTACATTAGCACTTAACAGAGTAAACACAAAAAAAGATTGTTTTACTAATAAAGACAAAGGTAACAATGCAGTACTAACAATTCAGGTTTTTAAAACTATATTTCAATCTTTTAGGAGGCATTAATGAAATCTGCTGTTAAACCAAATATAAACAACTGTGAAAAGCAGACATAGTGTTGTCTAGTGGAGGGAGAGAGCATTGAACTAGAAATGCCTGGCCTTGAAAATTCTGTTCACATGGGCCTCTGATTCTCCATGACACCTTATTTCTCTGTGCCACTGTTATCTCATTTGCAAAAAAGAACTCATGAAAATCTTAATTATATTTTACTCCTAGATATACTATGTGGTGCGTTGGTTCCATTTCAGATATGCAGAAACTTGCAAAACTTTATCTAAATACTTTGTACCAATTTATTTAGTCCTGCTGCTCTTTATTCAAAAGATAAGACCAGGGAGGATCCACCATATTAAACAAATCAAAGTCAAGTTGCTCTTTGTGGAACTGAGGAATGTGCAGAACCCCACCCTCCCGCCCACTTACCTACCCTTATCTGTTCCACTCTCCCTGTTAACTGAAGGGAGTCCAACAGTCCCACCGCTCTGTCCATCACAGTTTAAAAACACTCCTCTTCATGATGCTAACATCTGTACATTTGGAATGATTCAAATACATAACTTTTTTTCTCCGCTTTTTATTCTGCTTTACCATGTATACGATTTAAATGGAATAATCATTTTAAAGCACATTAAATTATAAAAGGCATTGTACAGATTTAAGCTTCAGTAGCTTTACTTTTTTCTTCTCAATCAAAAGGTAAATACAAAACAAAATGATTGAATCCTGAATTCAGTCTGTTTCAATGTGTTGGGTAAGACCAATTAATAAACATTTCTAGGCAAGCATTCCTGTTTTTAAAGAACGCAATTCAAAGGAAGGCTGAGTGACAGCATAAGGCTTTCCACACTAATAATGAAAAGACCTGGCTTCCTGGGTTCCAGCTCTGGTTTCTTCATGTACTGCCCATATACTTTTGAAAACGTAATAGAATCTATTTCCTCATAGCCAAGAGATAGTCTTAATAGAGATAATGTGTACAATGGTTACTGGAGTCGGGGCCCATGACCTTTTTGGTTATTTCAGTAAAGGCATAACTTTTTTTTTTTTTTAGTTTCAGGTGTACAAAACAGTGCAATAGTTACCCTTCAGCCCTCACAAAGTGACATCCCCTCTCCTCATCCACTGCCCCCCCCCCCGATATCATGCTTGTCTATTACAATTCCATTGACTCCATTCCCACTCTCTATTCCATGTCCTGTGAATCTATGTATATATAATTACAGTTGACATATAATATTATTCAATGGCAGCTTCAGATGTACAGTGCGGTGGTCAGGCCTCTATACCGTCTATGAAGTGGTCTCCCTATCAAGACATGAGTCCATCTGGCCCTCTAAAAATTACTTACAACATTATTGATTATATTCCCCAGACTGTCTTTTCTATCCCTGAGGCCATATTGTAGTTACCAATTTGTATTGTCTCGTCCCTTCCCCTTCTCCCTCATCCCCACCCCCCTCCCAACTAGCAACCATCAGTTTTTCCTCTGTGTCTCTGAGACTATTTCTGTTTACATTTCTCATTTATTCAGTTCTTTAAATTCCACATACAAGTGAGATCATATGGTATTTGTCTTTCTCTGACTGACTTATTTCACTTAACATAATAGCCTCTAGGTCCATCCATATTGTTGCAAATGGTACGATTTCCTTCTTCTTTATAGCTGAGTAATACTCCATTGTATAGATGTACCATAGTTTCTTAATCCAGTCATCTACCGATGGACATTTCGGTTGTTTCCAAGTCTTGGCTATTGTGAATAGCACTGCAATGAACATAGGGGTGCATGTATTTTTTTTAATTAATGTCTTGGGTTTTTCTGGATAGATACCTAAGAGTGGAATTGCTGGGTCATAAGGTAGCTCCATTTCCAGTTTTTTGAGATACCTCCATACTGATTTCCATAGTGGCTGCACCAATCTGCAGTCCCACCAACAGTGCACCAGGGTTCCCTTTTCCCCACAACCTCGCCAGCACTTATTGTTTGTTGATTTATTAATGATAGCCATTCTGACCGGTGAGGTGGTATCTCATTGTGGTTTTTATTTGCATTTCTCTAATGATTAGTGAGGTTGGACATTGTTTCATATGCCTGGTGGCCATCTGTATGTCTTCTTTAGAGAAATGTCTCTTCATATCCTCTGCCCATTTTTTAATTGGGTTGTTTGTTTTTTTGGTGTAAAGTTGCATGAGTGTTTTATAAATTTTGGATATTAACGCCTTATCAGATATATCTTTGACAAATATCTTCTCCTACTCAGTAGGCTTTCTTTTTGTTTTATTGATGGCTTCCTTTGTTGTGAAAAAACTTTTAAGTTTGATGTAGTCCCATATGTTCATTTTTTTCTTTTACTTCCCTTGCCCGCAGGGATGTATCAGTAAAAATATTGCTCAGGGTAATGTCTACAAATTTAGTCCCCATATTTTCTTCTAGGAGTTTTATGGTTTCAGGTCTTACATTTAAGTCTTTAATCCATTTTGAATTTGTGCTTGTGTTGGCGTAAGGAGGTGGTCTAGTTTCATTATTTTTCATGTGTCAGTCCAATTTTCCCAGCACCATTTATTAAACAGACTATCTTTAGCCAATGTAAATTCTTGCTTCCATTGTCATAGACTAACTGTCCATATATGCATGGATTTATTTCTGGGGTCTCTATTTGGTTTCATTGATCTATGTAAGGCATAACTGTTTGATGAAATCTGTTATTGATATGAAAAAGAAAAGGAGAGAGAAAAAATATATTATTGTCTGCCAATAGATTTCTAATGTGGATAGTCTCCATGTCTGTCTGAACTAAGACTGACTGTTGCATTCATGATTGATGACTGAAAGGAAACATGACCATAAAATGAGGCAAAAAAACAAAAATAGTCATACCTGAGAACAATACTGTATTATTCACATAGACTCAGAACCCATATCCATCTGAAGGGAAACATTTTAAGTGGTAAGATTTCATTCTCTATTCAAATTTTTAATATTCTATTTTTTACCAGTTTCTCCATACCATCTTCTACTCCTCTGCTGATTCACACCCCCTCAAGTCACCCTCTCTTCCTCCTGCCACCCTCACTTTCTTCAGTTTTACCTTTGGAACTTTCCAGCTCATATATCAAAGCCCTAATTGGTTTCTGAATTTTCTGCAAACCTACAATTGACATTTTCTTAACTTTGCCCACATAGTTACAGGATAAGTTATGGCCATATAATTATACTAAAATGTGGATAATGTTTAAGTCAGTTAAAAGAATTAATGCATATCCCTCCCATTAGATAAGAAGCTATTAGATGAGTAGCAGCAAAGTGGGTGTTGGCATTCTTACACTCCTCTATTTAAATCCCAGAAAATTGAAATCATCAAAAGAGAGAGCAGTTTGGCTGTCAATACTACATTATTACTCATGTCCTGACCAACTCTTCTTTGTGTAACATTCACTTTGTTATAATTATGACTAAAGAAAAGACATTGCATTAGCACTCTCTTTATCAGATCTTATTAAGGGTATTTTGAACTAAATGCCTTAAAACTGTTTGAATGTAAAAATAAGAGTTATTTTGATTATGTAGATGACATCTTTGTCATTTGAAAAGTATGAAAACAAAAATTTCTAAACTTTAAACTTAAATATGCTCTTTTCTTCAATTGCAATAAAAATGCAGCACATTATTTTATTCTTTTTAATATACACAAAATCTTTCACCATGTTTTCTACAAAAACACTTCAGAGTCTAATATGACTTCACTCATATGTGGGATATAAAACTAAAAGCAACAAATGAGCAAGAGAAACAAACAAAGAAACAAAAACACACAGACACAGACAACAGTTTAGTGGTCACCAGAGGGTAAGTGGGGAGGCGGGTGGTAGATGAGGGTAAAGGGGTCAAATACATGGTGATAGAAGGAGAACTGAATCTGGGCAGTGAGCACACAGTGTGATATATAGATGATGTATTATAGAAATATACACTTGAAACCTGTATAATTTTACTAACCAAGGTCACCCCAATAAATTTAATAAATAGAGTATAATATATCAGCTATTTTACTTGCAAATAACTCAGTTGAGGATAAAAGCACTCAGGTTCTAGTTAGAGGAGTGTATTTAAGAGTATAGTGATTTTATTTATACATTGGAAGAATTTATTGTTTTATAACAATGACATGCTTTGGTTAACAATGACTGGAAATAGCACTGCATAAGATGTCAACCAATTTTTTAAACCTCTATCCTATTCATTAGTTCCTGATTTCACTTACTTTAAAAGCCTATTGTCACTAACTGCAGGAGTTGAGCAGGCTGTTGAGGACAAAACATTTAGGACGTCACTACTTCATAGGGTTGCCAGGAGTCAGAGCCAGCTCAATGGTATATAACACACACATGCATTGTCACTAAGAGAAAACTCTATGATTGGTGTCAAGTACTTCAAGAAATATAACCAAGCGCACCCAAACTTGAAAAACAAATATTGTCATTTGAGTCTACTGGTTTCCATTATTATATGATGTCATTCTCACATAAATATTATGATTAACATGTGGAGAAACTTTATCAGAAATGCTATCAGAAGTGTAAGTTGTGGCCAAAGATGTGGTTACTCAATTTGACCCAAAAGCTTATTATGACCAAATCTTAAAAATATTACTGAATTCTTTTGTCTCCATTTTCTTTAAGCAAAGTTCCACTGACCCAGAGTTGTTTTCATATCCTCTTCTGCCCTAACAATTTCACATTTTCACATCGTCCTTCTTTGGTCTTTGCATCTAGTAGACCATTATAATAGGTTTATTTTATTTTATTTTTAAGATTTTTATTGGGGAATTGGGGGATGGGAACAGTGCTGGGGAATTGGGGGAAGGGAACAGACAAGTTGCTGTCCTTTTGTTCTTCAGTCTAGTTGTGGAGGATGTTGCTTCACTGGCCCAAGTTGGCACCATCATTGCGCTCTTCACAGGCGAGGCAGATCAGTCGCCGGCTTCTGGACGGCCGCTCACTGCGGCTGCTGGCCACTCACACTGGCTGCTGGCTACACACAGTAGCCCATGGCAACCCACTGCCACAGGGCCTGCAGCCTACGCCGTCGCCGGCAACTCCCGGCAGCTATAATGGGTTTATTTAAACGTGGCTTTCTAACTTGGAGGGGAAACCTGATGGGAAAGACATTAACCACCTACCTTACATATTACTGAATAATACTGTCAGGTGAAGGTGTTCCTTTATTTATTTATTTAATTTTTAATTTTATTGGGCAACAGCCATGGTCATTGGTTACACATTGCCCTCAAGCTACAATGGCATAGTTGACTCACACTGGCCCATGCAGGGATCAAACCAGCAACCCTTTTGTTATCAGCACCAAACTCCAACCAACTGAGCTAAGCGGTCAACCCCGTGTTCCCTTTTCGAGTTGCATAGTTTCAGTCAACTTGCGTAAAAAAAACCCCAAACCATATGCATTCCACTAGTCACCTTGGAATAGAATTTCTAGAGGACAGCAGCAGTCTTACACTGTTCAGTGCGGCACCTAGCACTTCTTGGGTGCTTAATAAATATTGAACAGGCCAGCAATCAAGCCCTCGAGGCAATGGCTGCAGTTGTTAGTTTACACATATGCAGACTGTACACAGTAGGAATTGCCAATCAAACAGCCAGATCTGAACACACAGAAAATAAGCAGAGACAATAATGGCAGCATCACCTTCAAATACAAAGGGCAATCTATATGTATATATTGTGCTACATATGAATTTAAAAGTATTCACGGATTCCTCTGCATTCCAATGTGCATTTACATAACTCGCAGCATGTGAAATTAGCCGAGCGCACACACTTCTCTTCAGTGACTATGCTTAACAAAAGGTCCATAGCCTCAAATGATTTTTAAATAAATGATGTCTGCCTGAATTTAATCCAAAATGTCCTGGGTACAGGATGTCTAATGCTTTTATGCCACCAAATGTGGAATTTCTTCCAACTCTATGTATTTACAATTACTCACTCATGATCCCCACAGGCCTGAGAGTCCACTGTGCGAAATGTTTCTCTTCACTAACGTATCTACTTGAGAATTCGATGTGTAAACTTTACCTGTAGCACAAGACGGTCACTTTGAAATGTAAAAGCTTTGTAATGAAAAACTCTGATTTGTATATGTCAGACAATTAGGATACCATGTAGTAAACTGTATTATTTCTCCTTTGCAACATCACCTTCCAGGGGGCTTGAAGAGTTAATGATTCTCAATACCCCGAATCTTTGTGCAAAGGTCTTTAGCTTTTCCTAAGGGATCTGACCCAGTTTTTAAAAATAAAGGTGAGCCCTGTGTAAAAAGCAAGATAAACGAGGGTATGGCTGTGTTGCGGCGATGGGAAAAGCCTTCGCGTGCCTATCGTTTCTCTTCTCACCTGCATTTTCCTGTGATCTTTGTTCTTGTGTCAACCTTTTAGTGAATACTGCTTGAGCTGCTTAAAATTATACACTCAAAGTCACCTTTATGCTCTAAGGAATATTTAATGTGAGACATCATTCACTTTTGCATAGAAATTAGCTCTACAGTGTGAAAACTGGCTTCAGGTGAATTCTACTTTAAAAAAAATGCAAGTGAGAACAGGAAGAACCCGAAAGCAGGCACCAGCATCATAAGAGAATCACAACCAGAAGCTGGGGTGGTGGGGGTGGGGTGGGGGGNGTCCAGTGTATTCAGAAAATTGTCTTATACCCAGATCAGTGGAGTCTAATTGCTGTACAAAAGAATTACATTCAAATTTGGAAAAATAAGAGTCCTGGCATACATAGGATTTTTTCTACCTCAAATTCTTAGGAACATTGTGAACTTGATTCACTCTTTGACATTTAAGTAGGCGCTGAAAACACTCAGCACAGTGAAGAGCTTGTCATCTCATTTATTTGCTCTTTAAAATGCATTTTCATACACTCTCATTCCATCTGACCAGCAGGTAATATTGAGTCACCTCACCCAAACACAGCACTTGGCTGACTTGGATCATTTATTCAATATTTACTGAGTTCCTCTGATGTGCCAGGCATGGGAACAGTTGCAAAGTGCAAATGAGGAATACATGCCCCCGCTGCTCTTAGGGAACATACACTGAGTAGGAGGAGCTAGACATATACCGATCATTGCAGTGCAGTGGGAAAGGCTAAAATAGAGGCATGAACCACACAGCTCGGAAGCACAGAGTAGAGAGGAGCTAATCAAGGACGGCAAATGAGAAGTCAGAAAAAGCAGGTTTTGAATTGAGTTGAAAGTCTGGTGGGGCAGGAGGAAAGAGTGGTAGGTTCCAAGGAGAAAGTGCAGTTATCCACATCCTTTAATACACTTCCCCTCTAGTCCCTTCAGAATATCTCATTGTAGGGCATACAGATTTCCCTCTCAAGTGGATGAGGGTGTATAGTTATTTTTCACTCCAAAAGGAAAACATATTTCAGATATCTCTGAAGGACTTGATGTTAATTTGTTTGCCATTCAATAGAAAGCAGATTTCTGTGAATATCCTTAATGTCAGCAAAAGTGGTAGAGGTCACTTTAAGCTTGGCACTGGGTACACAAAGATAAGCAGAATTTGGTCTGTGGTGTCCAGGAGCCTGAGTTCCAGGACAAGCAAAAGACAGATAATCATGGACTTGCAATACTATCTGTTCAGTGCAATTATACAGAGATACGTGGAATGTAATGGGAACAAAGAAGAACAATTAGCCCATCTAGGGAGGCATCAGAGAAGAAAGGTGTCTTTTAGCATATGATGTCTGACTTTAGTCTTAAAGGAAGAGTAAGACATGGACAAACAAAGATGGAAGGAGAAACTACACTAGATGAAATAATACATGAAAGCATCAAACAGAGTAAGCTCTTAACAAAGTTAAGTATCATGGAACATAAGGAAGAGGACATGAGAGGTGAACCCAGGGACGTGAACAGACCTCAGATGCTTAGGAGATATTACATGCCTTTGGAAAGAGCTCAATGTTAAATTATGGCCAGTGGACAGATATTTCCTAAATAATTAAACAGATATCTTGAAAGTTTAGTCACTTGCAAGCATTGCTGAAAAGTGATTAGCAGAGCCAGTGCTCAGAGTTTGGTCTGTCATCTTCCAGAGCCCACCCTCTTGACCACTACTCCATAAGTGACCATCTGAGAGGTGGGATGCTATTTTCAAATCTTCCATTAACTTCACTTTCCTTTTCATTCCTCTTGCCATCCATCTGTGATAGGGTGGGAAAAGCAGAGCTGTGGAGGAAGAAAGTCATGTTATGCCAGGAATGTGTCTGGGATTTACAAAAATGGCAGATGTGAAATTGTTGGGAAGAAGCACTTAACACATATGATATCAGGAGCCAGTGATTTTATTTTCCTGCTAAAGCAACAGACTATTATAAAATTAAAGTCATAATTGGGCCCAGAATGCTAATAGGTGCAGCTGTATAACTCAATCAGTAAACAAAGATGACAGAGAGAAAGGAAATAGAATGTAAGGGTGCATGGCAACTGAAGATGCAGCCTAGACAATTTGAAGAGAAAGAGGGATGGATGGAATGTTAGCGTAAAATATATAAATTAATACTTCTCAGATGGAGGGAAATTATTTTTATTCTCTTATTTTTATTCAATGATATAAACAGAAATATCAGATTTAAAATGATAAAGAACACCAGTTTACATAGTAGAAAACACTTTAACAGAAAGGTCAACTGCAGAATACAAAAACTTTTTGACACATGTGGAAGGGGAAAAAAAAACACTTAAAAATTTCAATTTGTAGTTTTTCAGACTAACTGGATCCATTCTACATATACTGGAATCCTTCAAACATTCACCAAGGGCTGATCCACACAGACGACGTAGGGACCCTTTCTGCCCTAAATTTTCAGTGATGCTCTGACATCACATCAAGTTTCACTAAAATATTGTCCAGGAAAATGGTTTACTGCACTCTTTGAAAGAGCAGCATTCAATAATGGTTGACAATTGAAGGAAACCATGATTGTTCTCAAACACAAAGACAACCTAGCCCCTCCCTTTCCTCCTTCTCCAAGTGAAATATAGGAGGGGATAAAAAGGTGTTGAAGTGAAAACAGGAATTAAAGAATCTGCAGGTGCTACCATGTTTGAGCTAATAGTAGTTAACATCTCCTCTATTCAGTAATTATCAGTTTAAAAATCTGAAAAGAGTTAAAGTATCTATTTGAGGAATATGATTGAGTTTTAAAACTCCCAATTTCAATAAAAAAAATAAGTTAGTAATCTGCGGTTTATCAAAGAGGAATATCCTCCTGGAATTATTTTACTATGGATTGATTTGAAAATGTAATGACAAATACTCAGTTGAAGACAGGATTCCAATCTGTGCATACATATTCATCAATTTCTTTAGAAAAATATTGCAGGTGGCACTAAGAGAAATTTCTATTTTGGGACTGATCTTGTCCATTTCTTAGATGCAACATGTTCTATACAGAGCCTAGGTCAGCTGAACTATAAGTTGTTCTCAAAAATATTTATGGAGTTGGAAGAAAGAAGGAGAATGGAGCATAGATGGCATTGTGGGTAGACATTCCAGTCCTGGTCTGTGTCTCCAAATTCATTATTAAGTGAGGGCAGGGATGGAAGAGGAGTGGTTAACCTATTTGATTAAGTCTCTATATTTAGGATTCTGTTACATGCAGTACATAGGTGATACACTTTTCAAATATTTGTCCAATGAATGAAGAGTATATTGCTACTAATAACTCTGTTCTTACTACAAATTAAGCACCATTCTAACTAGTTTATGTGATTTGAAAGATGAACCTTGGGAGATTTTAACAGGGAAAGGCTCGAGAAGACCAGGCCCTATGTCAAGGAACAGCCAGAAGTATGTGAAGGAATTTGGGGGAAATTCATCTCATTTCCTTAAGAAGGAAAACTTCGCATCAATAGCTGGCTCAACCAAGACCTGTCCTGTTACTTGGTTCCTAAGGATTGGGGTCAGGTCTCATTCAAGTGTTTTAACATGCAAATGCAGTTCTTTCTTTGCTCAATTGTTCAACCCACATTAAATCTCTGACCCCTAAAAAAAAAAAAAAAAAAAAAAAGTTATGGAGTGCCTGCTATTTTAAAGACATTGTTAGGGACAGCAGAGCATATGATGAAATAGGATATCTGTCTGTGTCCTCAAAGAGCTTATAAAAATTGGGGAGAAATAGTTGAATAAAAGATTTTAATGTAAATTAGTACAGTAACTAATACAGAAAATAAGAGTCAGAAGAAGGATAAAGACAATTATTCTTTATAGTCTAATGCAGAGTCTACATGAAACGAAAAGTGATTTGATCCTGTACATGTAAATTGCAGCCAGACCTCAGTATGGCCTGAGCATGTTGGCTCTCCACAGTTCAAAACAGCCATTTTGCATCTGTTACTCTTTCCTCAAACCACCTGATACTCTTTCCTCAAACCACCTACATTCCTCCCCAACTCAGCCCTACACTTCATTAACGAAATGAAAACCCTGATAATTCAGACCCTTTCACTCTCTTGCTTATAACTATATGTTAGCTTCCAACTGCTTTAAAATAGAGCCCATGCTGTTACCATGGCCCACAAAGCTGCAGATGGTCTGTCAGGGGCCTGCCTCCCTTCCCTTTTTATACCTGTATCCCCTGAGCACTCTTGGCTCCAGCCTCAGTGGCCTGTTTCACTTGCTCCAATGGGCCCTCCTTATTGCTGTCTCCTGCCTTTGAACCTGCAGTTCCCTCTGCTCAGAACTTCCGTCCCCTCCACTTTTTCTCATGGTCAGCCTTTTCTCATTATCCAGTTCTCAGAAGTTACCTCTTAAGAAATCCCTTACTTAATCTGATCTGAAGAAGCTCCCACCATACCCCTCTCCCCAAACCAAGCATTTTCTACCACAGCAGCTTATCTTTTTCTTTTATAAGCCCCACACTAAGGTTTTACTGGAACAATTTTGATAGATTCACTTCATATTAAAAGATAGGAGTAAATATAATAAAAGTTGTTCTCTCACCGTGTGAGTCCATTCTTTCAAGATTTATAGAACTCATTTTGCTCTTTAGTCCCCAGTATCTCATCAGTCTATTCTCAAAAAGTTGTCTATCAATCATTTATACCTTACAGATTGTTTTTATTAGTTTCAGATGTACAAAACAATGTAATAAACATTTATACCCCTCAAAAAGTGATAACCCCCAATCTACTACCCTTCTGACATCATATATAGCTGTTACAATTCCATTGACTGTTCCCTATGCTGTACTCCACATCCTGTGCATACACACACACACACACACACACACACACACACACACACATATTAAATTATAATTGACATTCAGTATTATTCTACGTCAGCTTCAGGTGTATACTGCAGTCAGTGGTCAGGTACCTACACCGTCCATGAAGCGGTCTCCCTAATAAGACAAGTGTCCACTGGATACATTACAAAATATTTACAACATTATTGATTATATTCCCAAACTGTCTTTTGTATCCCTGTGGCAATCTTGTGGTTACCGATTGTGCTCTCTAATCCCCTCACCTTCTCCCTCATCCCCACCCCCTCCCATCTAGCAACCCTCAGTTTTTTTCTCTACACCTCTGAGACTGTTTCTGATTAGTTTGTTCATTTATTCTATTCTTTAGGTTCCACATATAAGTGAGATCATATGGTATTTGTCTTTCTCTATCTGACTTATTTCACTTAGCATAAAGTTCTCTAGGTCCATCCATATCGTTGCAAATGGTAACATTTCCTTCTTCTTTATAGCCGAGTAATACTCCATTGTGTAAATGTACCACAGCTTCCTAATCCAGTCACCTACCGATGGGCATTTTGGTTGTTTCCATGTCTTGGCTATTTTGAATAGTGCTGCAGTAAATATAGGGGTGCATATATTTTTTCGAATTAGCATTTCAGATTAGCGTTTTGGATTTCTCTGGATAAATACCTAAGAGTGGAATTGCTGGGTCTTAAGGTAGTTCCATTTCCAATTTATTGAGATGCCTCCATACTGATTTCCATAGTGGCTGCACCAGTCTGCAGTCCCACCAACAGTGCACAAAGAGTTCCCTTTTCTCCACAATCTTGCCAGCACTTGTTTGTTGATTTATTGATGATAGCCATTCTGACCGGGGTGAAGTGGTATCTCATTGTGGTTTTTATTAGCATCTTTTTATATGTCTGTTGGCCATCTGTATGCCCTCTTTAGAAAAATATCTCTTCATGTCCTCTGCCCATTTTTTAATTGGGTTGTTTGCTTTTTTATATTGAGTTGAATTAATTTTTATAAATTTTGGATATTAACCACTTATCAGATGTATCATTGACAAATATATTTTCTTATTCAGTAGGTTTCCTTTTTGTTTTATTGATGATTTCTTCTGCTGTGAAAAACATTTTAATTTGAGGTAATCCCATATGTTCATTTCTTCTTTTACTTCCCTTGCCTGAGGGGATATATCAGTAAAAATATTAGTAAGGGTAATGTCTGCAAATGTACTTCCTATATTTTCTTCTAGGAGTTTTATGGTTTCAGATCTTACATTTCAGTCTTTAATCCATTTTGAATTTATTCTTGTATATGGTGTAAGAAGGTGGCCCAGCTTCATTTCTTTGCATGTGTCTGTCCAGATTTCTCAGCACCATTTATTTAATAGACTGTATTTACCCCAATGTAAATTCTCGTTTCCCTTGTTGTACTGGGTTGTCGGAAAAGTCATAACATTTTTGCAACCGATGGCACTAGTTCATTTTTGGAAGTACTACAGTGATTCGCATCTATGTTATTGCTATGTCATTTGACAGCTGACAGTTCTAGCTTCATTCTAAAAGAAAAATTGAGTGATTTGGTTGAGTTTTGGAGATTTTACAACAAGTTGAAGATGGAAGACCAAACTGTACATTTTCACCATATTTTACTGTTTTACTCCTGTAAAGCGAAGAATGTGTGTCAAGCTTGTGAAAAGTTGCATAAAGTTTATGGTGACAATGCTCTACAAGAACGTCAATGCCAGCAATGGTTCACAAAATTCCGTGCTGGTGATTTTGATCTCAACGAAGCTCCTCGGTTTTTGCCTTACAGCCGATTCCAAGACCACCCCCTCTGCATTAGCCCCTGACCCTATTAGTCTTGAGAGAGTGTCTCGGTATGACCGAGGCCCGGTGGAATGATATCTGTAAAGCTCTCTCAGGGGGTGTCTCGGTATGCCTGGGACCTGATGGAATGATATCAGTTATCTCCCCTGGGAGGACACAGTAACAAGGTGTCCTGGGGCTATGTGGTGATGTACAAGGCATAGCATTTGTTGGAATACAATGGGATGGGTTAATGGAAAACAGCCTTGAGGCACACAATTACACATGGTTACTAATTTACAGCAGTTTTACTTCTTTGAAAATTCTCAATAAAAACCATGCACTGACCCGATTTGGGGCTCTGTCTTCTCTGGCTGAGTCCCTTGGTCTCACTCTTATCTTACTTTCGTCTCTTGTTCTTATTCAATCTGTGTCGCCCCTCTCGAGTCCCATTTGCCCTTGCCACGCAGGATGTGACACTCGGTCATGAAGGCCCACTGAGGTTGATGACGACAAAATAAAGGCATTGATCGAGTCAAACCCATGTTACATGACACAAGAGGTTGCAAAAACATAGAACATCCATCATTCAAGCATTCATGACTACCTGAAGAAGCTGGGATACATAAGCAAGCTAGATATTTGGGTTCCGCAAGAACTCAAAGACGTTCATTTGATGGTGCATATAAACATCTGCAATATTCTCATTAAATGTGAGGTAAACGATCCTTTTTTTGAAGCGACTGATAGCTGGTGATGAGACATGGATTGTTTACAACAATGTGGTGCGCAAACAGTCGTGGTCCCAACGTGATGATTCACCTCGAAATGACATCGAAATAAGACTTTCATCAGAGGAAGGTTATGCTCTCAGTGTGGTGGGATTTTAAAGGTGTCGTGTTTTTCGAGCTCCTACCAATGAACCAATTAATCAATTCGAATGTGTACTGTTGGCAATTGGACAGTTTGAATGAGTTCATCATCCAGAAATGCCCAGAGCTTGTTAATCTTAAAGGAGTTGTGTTCCATCACGATAACGCAAGACCGCACACAAGTTGGATCACCCATCAAAAATTATTGCAGCTTGGGTGGGATGTGTTTCCACACCCACCATACTCGCCTGACCTTGTGCTGTCAGACTTCCACTTGTTTCTCTCTCTTCAAAACTTCTTACATGGTATAACATTCAATTAAAATGAGGCTGCAAGGGGCCGGCCGAGTGGCTCAGTTGGTTAAGAGCTCACTCAAGAGTTTGAGCTCTGAGCAACAGCGGTTCGAGTCCAGCCCGAGCTGACAACAGGCAGCAGGATGGCTCAGCTTAAAAAAAAAAAAATGAGGCTGCAAATCAGCACTGTATTCAGTTTTTTACAAATAAAGACAGGTCCTTCTATGCACAAGGAATTATGAAGCTCACTGAAAGATGGCAAAAGGTTATTGCACAAAACGGGCAATATATCATTGATTGATCTTTGTTCTTTATATAAATAAATGACCTTTAAATAACAGAAAAAATATGTGATGACTTTTCCAACCACCCTACAGATTAAATGACCATATATGGATGGATTTATTTATGGGCTCTATTCTGTTCCATTGATTTATGTGTCTGTTTTTATGCCAGTACCATAGTGATTTGATTACTATAGCCTTGTAGTATGATTTGATGTCAGGTATCATGATACCTCACACTTTGTTATTTCTCAAGATTGTGTGGCTATTCGGCGTCTCTTATGGTTCCATATAAATTTTAGGATTACATTTTCTATTTCTGTGAAAACGCCCTTCATAGTTTGATAGGAATTGCATTGAATCTATGTATTGCCTTAGGCTGTATGGACATTTCAACTATATTAATTCTTCCTATCCATGAGCATGAATACCTTACAGATTTTTAAAATAAAAAATTATATATGTTCAAGGTATATAACTGCAAAAGAGAGAAATACAAAGTGTATTGTTCGTAGGCTAATCCTTACACAGGAGTTAGAGCGGTATAGGTTTCCAACCCTGATATTCAGGTATGGAAAAACTATTCCATCTTTGTTGTCTGTCATGCATGTGCATGGCTATTCTAAAGCATTAAATAAATGCAACTCATCTGTGATTTGAGATGCTAGAGAATCAAAAGGGTTAAATAATATTTGTAAAATGATGCTGACCCTAATTTACATAATTTGTACCCACTAAGTTTACATTCATATATTTTTGGTAACATTTAGCTGAGTTGGATCATCCACCAATAACAAGTTTGTGGGTATGATGCAGCACAATTACATTCCATAAGTAGGCTGAAAAAAGCAAATACCATTGAGTAACTATGTGCTCTATATTGTCCAACGGTGTGACACTTTCCTGTGCACTCCTAAAAAATAAGTATATCCTACTTTACCTAAACTATGCTACCAAAAGCTAAGAGGATTATTTACTATTACAGAATATACTAGAATTTACCGCTTTTCTTAATAGGAGGAAAGGATACGTTCAGTGAAATTCATATTCCATTTAATGTTTCTTAATTTAATTTTTCACTTTCATCAGTGTGGACTTTGGGAGAGAAAAAAAGAACTGTAAAGGGTCCAAATCAGAGCAAGTAGTCAAAATTACTGAAATCACTCTCTACACATTTTCTTTGTGCACGTTTAATTTAACATGAATCTCAGCAATAGCTTCCGAAAGTGAGTATCTCTGAAGAGATTTTAGTTACTTTTAGAACCACTCTCTGGGTTCTTGCAACCACTGGGAAATTAAGGTGACTGAGGGAAAAAAAACCCTACCATTCCTGAAAAGAAGCTTTTTAAGTAAAAATCTTTTTTTTCTTTCTTTTTTTAATTTTGTTCTTTCAGCTATTTCCTTTAATGTAGTTACTGATATAATGCAGGATAATGTTGCTCATAAGTTCTGAGCATGTAGTTATGGACTGATAATTTCATAGGTTAGAACATTCGGTCAGAACACTCATTAGATTACCATGTACTCTATCCTAGTCTATAATTTTTCATATATCCATATGTCTATCTAAACACAAAAGACAATGGCGGCTCTCTACTGAGAGACGAAACGGAAATCTCCATTACAATACATTCTCTCCTGCGTGAATGCTGTACTTCTTCAGCTGTCTTCCCTGTATTAAACAATGTCCTCTTGTGGATTTTTAGCCTTGCCCAAACTGCTCTTGCAGTGACCCTAATAATGAAAAAAAAAAAATCACGAGGAGCAGTGATTAATATACAGCACTAATTACATAAAACATTGTTTTGTCTAGTACTAATATATTGTACTAGCCCTATCGTGTTCATTTAATGTCATAGTCTATGCATGGAGAAATATATTTTGAAAGGTAAGTCGGTTAACTCTCTTTAAAATCTTATGAAAAGTGGTTTGAAATTACTATATATCACCAAGCAAGCCATTACCTAAATTTGCTTTTGTGAATGAAGATCAATCTGAGAAGAAAAAATTTAATAATACAAAACGAATGTGAATTATTCAAAAAGGAGCAAGCATTTAATGTTTTCCTTTAATGAAATGCTAATAATAAAAGTGGAAATGTCTAACCAATTTGGAGCTTTTTGCAATTTTGTACTTCCCACTCACAGAACTGTAACAAAATGTTCTGTAATATAGAAAGAGCATGGAAATCACCATATTGAAATGTACTGAATCAATACATGCCTTTATTGGCTAGAGTTTTCTTATTAATTGCATACTCAAACTCTTTGCAGTCAAGAAATAGATTAGAAAGGTAGACAACAGAACCAAATGTTATTAATCAATAACTAACAGTAGAACATGAAGTGTTTAAAGGTGTGTGAGGGACCCCAGGGAAATGTGCAAAATGGCCATGGCCCATTAAAAAAAAAGAAAAGAAAAGAAAGAAACTAGTGTTTTAGTAAGCCCAGTCCACTCTAGCAAGGTCATAGAGGAACTGTGAAAGAAGGCATTCCAGTTGGGGACCAGAATCCCTTTACACTTTCTCCCACTGCTGTGTCCCACGATTTCTCACTGTTGACTTGCCTGGTTTCTCCACCTTCCAGTTCTTCCAAGGTTACACATTTTAGATCTCAACCCCTGCCCACCCTCTTGGTTTGGGAATGTGGTTTCAATTAGTTATCCTAGCAGATGTCAGCACCCTGAAAGGCATAATTTACAGTCTCTGCCTGGTGACTTTATGAATCTACTTATAGACAAGAGGACAGGTTAAAGCCCTCCTCAACCTTACAGTTCTTCCTCATTGGCCCTCGTCAAACTCATTCCGTGAGTGGTTCCACAGGTTGGTCCTAGCTTGGTCCTTCCTGGTATGATAGAAAGGAACAAACAAATGCGTGTAGCTCTGAGTGGAGAGTCCTTTGTAGAGGGTTGTGATTAAAACAGAGGGCTGTCTCAGGTGCCTTGTCAGAGTAAGCGTTGGGTACTTGATTAGAACCTGAGGAATTTTTAGTGAGTCAGACACATACTTTACTGATAGAGAGGAAATGCATCATACCCATCTGCAAATGTCAGATGAGGCAAATGGGCAAAAGTTCTGCAGAAAAAAGGAGCAACCAACAGGACTTCCGTTTCCATAAAAATGCTAATTATGGTATGTTTTAGATTAAATGTATTTTTAAGTCTAGAGCAAAGGATTAACATCTGTCTCAGGTTGTATCTGAATAGAAAGAAGAATCAAGTAAACACTGAGGAACTTTGAGCCTAGACAACTCTGTATTTCTAGTTCTTAGCACTGACCTGGGATATGGAGAGTGTCTACTGAGCCAACAAATGCTACATGAAAAATAAATGAATGAAAACAAGGTGGCAATCTAAGAAGAAAAATATAATTCCAACACATAGACGTTTTGAAGAAAATGTTTTACACATAAAAAATAAAGAAATTGCATAAGAAATAATTCAGATAATAAGAAAATAATCTGTGTAGGTAGGTATAAGTAAAGGCAAGCGTAGTTTTAAAATAAAGGAGGCAAAATATAGAACTGGCTATGAAGATGTATATGGCATCATGCTTTTTGCAATCCTATGAGCAGATTAATAATAACTTCTATTTATTCTGTGTACTCTTAAAGATTGAGAATTGAAGAGGTAGATTCAGTTAGAGCAATAGCAAAAAAACACCCAAAGTGTGAGATGGATCTTGACTGGCCCAAGAATGTGTGTCTCAGAAACATACTACAAAGTATAAGCTCTTCAAAAGAAATAACAGTTACACTGCACACCTACTTCAAAAGCTATAGCCTGTAGTAAATTTTTTAAATTCAAAGAATATCTTAAAGTAAAATAAATTATAACTTTATCAGTCTGATAAATTCTCTGTGAGGACTGATTCATTTGCTATTTATTTTATTAGCTCATTTGCTATTCATTGCTATTTGTACTTTTATCATCATAACTTAGCATTAATTACCACAGCACTAAAATAAAATGCCATTTTAATTCTATACTCAGGGCATAAATGTCTCAAAGTGACACCCATGCTTAGCAATTTATCAACAGAAGTTCATTTATACTTTAAAGACCTTTCCTATAAATCAATGTATTGATTAGCTATCTAATTAATAAATATATTAAAGGATCTAGACACTTTTAAAAATTGATAAAGATTTGCCATTCTAGCATCTAACAAGAACCAAAATTTCACCATTAATTGAATCTTTATAAGTGAGGAGAGAGAGAATTGTTTGCTTTTGGGACCAAGCATTATCTTTTTCTCACTGGAATACATTTAGTTCATTCTATTCCCTATCTAAACAAGTATAAATTATCTTCTCCAGTGATTTTCAACATGATTTAGAGGTGTTCTTAAAATTAAGTCCTATGATAATTCATCTCCAAGTTATGATGACCTATTAAAAATGTTATGGGATTCTAATTCTACCATTTACTATAAGCACTCTTCTTCCTAATCCAGTCTCTCTTTTTTTGCCCCTATTTTCTTTTCAAGAATGACTCATCAAGCATATTATTTACCTTTTGTCTGACTCTAATCTTAATTCAGTAATATAGCCTGATTATCAGATATAGGGGTCTGTGTCACAATAAGAGTCGCTCATTGAAGCTCCCCAGTGTGAATGATCCCTGCTACTCTATGACCCCTGGACTGGGTCATACAAACAGCATGGTGCCATTGAGGAAAATCAGTGGGGCCAAGAGCCCAGACCCAAGAGAGTTGGACTAGCAAACTCTGCAGCTTCAAGTTGATCTCTACCCACTACTTAAAAACACTCTTTTATGAAAATATTAACTACCTCTCATTTTTCTGTTAGCAATTATCCAATTGTGGAGTATGAAAGAATCATCAGGTTCCACTGCCAGAAGTTCTCATGCATAGGTCTGTGGGTAAAATCCAGGAGCTGCATTTTCACCAATGAGTCATGTAATGCCAATGCAGATAATTAATGCTCAGCACATCGAGAACGATCCTGAAACTCAAAAAGATAAAGGGTTTTTACCAGAATGTATCCATTTCATGAAGTGTGCAAATGAATCATAATTTTTTCATCTCTTTGTGAGACTAAGTTATAGTTTGATCACATTGTTCAAGGATCAGAACAGGCTCAGAGTATGAGCTGCAGAAAAGCATGTGACCACAAGGTGAGAACCAGAACCTCTGGATCTGAAGGGAAGCATAGGTTTCAGAAAAGTTCTCCTAAGTACCTGTCCCTCCTCCATCTAAAAGTTACTTGGGAGTATCTGAAAGTAGTTTCAAAACCCAAGAATGGACGAAGACTCTTAAGAAGTGACTCTTGTCTGTGACTCTAAACTCTTCAAAGTAATTTTGAAGAAATGAAATATGTTTAAAGCTTTAAGAATAAGTAATATTAATTGATAAATATTACAGCACTCTATAGAACGTAGTGTGAAGACTTACACGAAGTGTGTGTGAATGCATGCATCAGTCCTGTCACCTCAGTTTTAAGATGTGTTACCTGCTACGATTTACAGGTACAAGGATCTAAAAAAAAAAAAAAATACATCACCATTTCACATTACGAAATGGTCCAATTATACCCTGTTACCTGTATTAGTAATTGACAATTGCAGAGACATAATAATAGGCTCTACAGTTCTATGTTGTTAATTGACTTATGTGTGAATATGCTAATACAATCCTGATTTTGTTTAAGGATTTCTAATGAAATTGAACTTGAATACTTATTGTTTGTGATCTAAAATATTTTAATATAAGTTTAAAAATCTACAGGGACTATTCTGCTTTTCCTAAAACATAAGCAGCGTTTAGCTATAGGCTAAATGTGTTTCCTTGCAGAAGTTAAAAATAAATTTTCTTACAATCCGGAGAAGTTAAATTAATAAATATGATGGAGAAGTAAGAAAAACCTGTTTATTAGGCACATAATTATTTATTTAACTTCTGAAAGAAGGGAGTTACTGGAAACTTCTCCTTTTAAGAAGTGGATAAATGTGGGTAGCACTTGAGTAATCAACTACTATATTCTAAAGCAATTTCCCCAAATGAACTATACATTTTAGTTCATATATGTGAGTGGCTATATAAATATATAAATATATCTGCATATATGTGTTTAGCTATATAGGTATACAGATATAATATTATATATATATATATATATATATATATATATCATATTGATCATATTTTAGATTATGTAGACCACTAACAGTTTCTTTCTTAAAATCTTGAAGCAAATTTCCCCAAATACCAACCAAGACATAAAGAAAACAGTTATAGGCAAAAATAATTTTCATTCAATTATTTGGGAATAAATATTACGAGGTGTTTTAAAAGCAGTGCTAGGAAAGACATAATGTTATGATATGTTTTTCTGTCCCTTTTATGAAGGGATTTGACTTCTTGAAGCCCAGTAAGCAGGAAGGAGAAATAAAAGAATCAATTACTGACTAAATGTTCTTTAAAAAAAATCTTTAAAACACTATTTTTTTCTTTGTGGAATAATCCTTGAATTCAAAAGAACAAACAATGAAACAGGAAACAAAGTATAATAATGTTGTTAGTAGCTGATTTTTTAAAAATACCTACTTATTTAGTATTTATTTCTATCTACAAGGTTGAACATTTTGATGGCAAAGTAAAAAATATTTGAACCCATGAAGTTGTACTTTATTTCTTTAAATTTAGGTCTTACTCTTCAGTGTGATATATAACTTTGTAAATATGTGACTTCGATTTATAAAATTAGTGCCTCTGTCACCAACATTCAACTGCACTTTTGGTGATAATATAATAAATTACAATCACTTTGAGAACTTTTATGTGTAGAGTACTGTTCCATATTTATCAGGCTATACATTTTCATATCCCAATGGATTCAGTTAATTCACTAGCACATGATAGCTGAGTAAATATTTGTTGAGTGAAAAAAAAGAGGGGGAGTTATATACACGAATTTATATGAAGGAGATGAGATTAATATAAATGAAATATTCAACAGTAAAATTCTCCAGAATATTAATCTATATGCTAATTAGAACTAAATATATATGGAAAGTTTGGATAAAGGTAATTAGCAACACAAAGTGTTGTCCATCAAGATAGGTAGCCAGGCTCTCAGAGACTAGTCATGTGAACATTTAATTTGGGGTGTTAAAAAAGAGAGAAAGCATAGTTTTTAGCAGAGAACAATTTGGATATGCAAGTAAAGGTTATGGGAGTAAGATAACTTATGTGACCTGTTGCAGACATAAGAATGATATGAAAATCTTGGTTGTCAAATATAGAAATTCAAATCTGACAGAGAGGCTAGTCTGGCAGCAGCAAAATTAAGATCTAGATTCTAGAGCAAAGAAAGAAATAAAGGCAGTTGAATAATTGGGGAACAAATTGAGGGAAGAGAAGGTTTTTATGCCATTTTGAATAATAACAAGCAGAAAAACAATTTCTCATTTTTGGCTTGTAGAAGTCGACAACTCATGACCTGAATTAAAATGAATGTGGCAGTGGTAAAATGAGATGGTGTGGTGGATAAGATGGATTGGCACTCCACGCCCATTCCACCTTCCTTCTAATGTGTTATATTTCCTAAACTCCTGCTAGCTAGGGTCTAGATACAATATGAGTTCCAACAATCAAAGACACTCACATGAGATCTATAGGCAGAGGCAAGGTGGAACTATGCTTCCACTGTTTCTGCTGTTTTTGCTGGCAAACACAGCCATGATGACATTGGACTTCCCTGTGGTCTCATTAGCAGAGGTCCCAGTCTTGAGTCATCACATTCATAGGTCTAGAGAGGTAAGATGTAGGCCATTCATTTTGTTGCATTTTTTTCTCTAATGAGAATATATAATCTGAAATTTGTAGGTGAGCCCTCTTGCAAAAATTCCCTTACTCTTCTCACAATTTTGGGCTCTGTTGGTTTATAGCTGTAGTATCCAAGAAAGCAATACTTCTACCAGATGATTCATTGGTTCCTAGAACTGGAAGGTGAGAGTGCCATGGGGCCCCTTGCGGGCTCCTTGTGATCTTAAAGTAGCAGAAGAATAAAAGAGGTTTCTCTATTGGAAAGGAAGATTAATGTTGATTTTCAGGGGACATAGGGCTGTTATTAAATGTGTGTCAGGGAAGAGGAGTATGTATGTATCTCGAATGGAAGGGATATTTTGGGGTGTGTCCTAATAGTCCCATGTCCCAAGGTTAAAGTCCATATACAAGCTCTAGCAAAACATGACAGGCATGACCATGAATGGCATAGGCCCACAGGAATGAAAGTTTGCTTCAACTCACCCACCATTTAACCCTAAACAGCTGAGGGCAATGGGAGCATGGAATTCAGAGTAGAAGAAGGATGCTGTGTATACCATTTGGAGAAACAAAGGCTAGAGTAGCCTCTTGTTCTTTATATGTAGTATCTTTATATAAACATATTTCTTTTTTTCTACTCTGTTTCCCCCATTTTATATTGTATATTGTTCTTCGATAACTTTGTAGGACATGTAGATGGGAAGGTTAGTGAATTAGAAGGGGAAGGAGTATCACCTAGAGAAGGATTCTATGACTGATAGAAGTTTGGGTTTCTTCCCTTGGAGTCAGTGTATGTTTTGATTTGTATGGAGTAATAGTTGCATTGTATTGGGTAGAAATCATTTGCTGCTCCTGTTGTTTGGAAATTTATGTACGGGAAGAGAGGTGTGCGTGGTCAAGGAACACACAGATGGATAGCGGGAGTTATCATGCATTGTTGCTCAATATCTACTCACCCTCTTTCTGGTGTGCTTCCCTACACTTCTGAGACTGAGAAGCTGAAATCTACATTTCTAAGTCTCTTTTTCAGACAGGGCTCAGAATGTGGTTTAGGTTGGGACGATTCATCACATTCATGTAGTATTTGGAAGGGGGAGTAATGTGGAGACCATTGGTCTACCATTTCTGTTGTTCATCATAGTCAGAGAGGTCCTAGATTTTTCTGCAACAACATTTGTGGAGATCACAGTGCCCCATAATTAATTTGTGAATACTGAGAGGGCTCACGGCATCCATTTCTGCCTGTGGCAATATGTAGGTGCAATGTAGCTCTGGAGTCAACAGTACAGTTTTCTAGCCTATAGATTTCAACAGCTAAAATAATATATTGTTGAACCCTATGGTTTCAGTGACAGTGCCTTCGATTCTTAATTATAACAGAGCCAGAGATTCTCCTGGTGGGTTATTTCTATTGTACTGGAGCCTGCCCTCCAGGCTTTCTAATAAGTTTTGTACAAACTTAATTCCTATATTATATCCTTTTCTGCTTAAAATAGCCAGAGTAGTTTCAGTTATGTTCAACTTAACCCTGACTCAAACAGATGGTATATTGAGAAAGAAACACAATTAACCAAATTAAACTATTCTATGTGATGAAAATCCATTCTTCCTGAGCATAACATGAACTGGAAACAATCATGAATTGGAAGCAGAGATAATTTCAGTACAAAGGATGTTGACTGATTTATCAAGAAACCAAACATAGTTTAAAATTTTCAATAGGTTTTTGCTTTTTTTCCTCTTATTGTCTTTATTTGTAGCCAGGCAAAATGACTTTACAATTTAAACTAATATATTTTTAATTTGAACCTGACTATTAGCTTTATTTATTAGGCAACACATGTATTTTTATTTGAATTTCATATTAGCTTAATAGTTACAGTTGGTTATTTGCCACTTATATGCTTCTTATAAACTATATATTTATCAACAAATTTTGACACCTGAAAAGCAGTGATGCATATCCATATGGATGTTTTCATAGTATAGAGATGAAAAGATGTATGTCATACAGATGATAAAATCTAACAGTTTAAGGAAAAACGTCCTTATCTGTAAACAGAAGAAAAACTCATAATTAGGTTCAGCTAAGATCAAGCATTAAATATGTATGTATTGATTGAATTTTTGCTGTAATCTCTAATTCTTTATCAAATTAGACTGAGAAAGAAACAGACAGACACAGAGACACAGTCTTGGGTCATACACTTTCTGAAATAGTGGCTGATTACAGATGTCCAATCTGAAGATGGGTGGAGTAAGCCACTCAAAGTTCAGTTTACTCAAGAGATCAAATGTCTGATCAATCCAAGACTAATTATGTAATGTAGATTTTGTATGGATCTCCTGCTTCTGCTTCTTTTCTTCTCATGGATGCCAAAAAGTTGGAATTTTACAATCTTCATACACTGGGGAGGTGTATAGAATCACAGGTACTTTGAGCAATTTGGTTGGGGTGAGCATATATTAACTTTATTGCTCTTTCAAAGCTGACCTGTAACAAAATTGGCTTTCAGAACTAAATAGGAATAGAAATAAACATCCACCTTCAGTTGCAATTCAGAATCTATTTTCCACAGATTCTGAAGACCCACATTCCTGGTAATTTTAGAATAGAAACAATCTGGTCAGCATAAATTGTGCATTTAAGGTTGGTTCACCAACATCGTAACTACAGAATATTTTCTATCTTTCCCATATAATATATAATATGCATTCTCTATCCTCTGTACTTATTTAGAGTTACAAATAATGATTGATATATTCACTCTTGTTTTAATTTATGTAAGGCTTACTTTTTCTGTCTTTGGGGAGGATAGTCTCATACATACATTTGGGAGACAGCAGTTTCTTTTATATTTAATTATAGGTACAAACTTGTCCTCTTTGAGACAGGCAAAACACTTGTGAAAAACAAAAGTTTTGATACATTATTTATCAAGATGATTTCCTATTTTTTATGTATTGCTAAAAACATAAGAAAACTGCGATAATTTTAAAAAAAAGTGAAAAGCAATCAGAATATTTCTTGGAAATAAAAGAATAAAATATTTTTATATGAACAGAAATAAAAAATTTTCCCCAGAAGAGCCCCAGACATGAAATAGAGGTTGAATAAATAAAGACTATATCATTAGAAGAGGATTTAGACATGATAGATCTAGAGACTATACCTTTGCCTAAACCTTTGTTTTCTTTTAGAAGTTCTTGGCAGCTTACAGGATAAAAGTAAATTTTGTGATAAAATTACTTCTAAATATTTTGAAGCAAACAGCACTTACCATGGCTTCATGTTTTCTCATTTCTGTGTGTCCACAGACAGCAGGGAACCCTCTTGTTGACTAAGACAGCGCTTGATAATAACCTTCCTCTCCTTGTTATGTTACTTTGAGTGCTCATCATTTGAGACATGTAATGTGTTGGGAATCTCCTACAGTCCACTTCAATTGCCAGGCACCATACTTTTCGTATTCTCTCTGCATGCCATTTTTAAAAATCCAACTTTCCAGCTGAGTAGATTGAGGCATACACTATTTTCTGAGTGTCCCATGAATTTCACATATGGAATGGACAAGAAAATGTGTGCTGATCTTTCCACCCTTCCCCTCCCAACACTTGTATATAGTCATACAGGAAATCTTTTTTTTTTAAGATTTTATTGGGGAATTGGGGGAGGGGAACAGCATTGGGGAATCGGGGAAGGGGAACAGACAAGTTGCTGTCCTTTTGTTCTTCAGTCTAGTTGTGGAGGATGTCGCTTCACTGGCCCATGTTGGTATTATCATTGTGCTCTTCCTGGGTGAGGCAGATTGGTCGCCGGTCACTGGATGGCCACTCACGGCAGCTCTTGGCAGATCACGCCAGCTGCCAGCAGCTCACGGTAGCTACAGGAGCTCCACTGCAGCCTACGCCATCGCCAGCAACTCACGGCAGCCCAGCTCCAGATCGAGCTGTTGTTCATCATCTTAGCTGTAGAGGGCACAGCATCACTGGCCCTCATGTGGGATCTGAACTGGGGCCCTGCTGCTCAGAGCTGGCTTCCTAAGCCAACTCTTAACCAACACGCCACTCGGCCGGCCCCAGGAAAAACTTTTTACAGTTAATATTTTCCCTCTTTAGTCACAGTCCCTCCAAACACTTCAGAAAGTTAAATAATTTTAAATAGCATTTGAAAGAGAAAGCAAAATTGAAACTAAAAGACAAATTAAATCACACAACTCCCAGAAAGAGCAATATATTTTAATGTGAGATTTTAAATAAGATTAGCAATAAATAGAGAAATGCCTTGGAGTTGTGGACATTTAAATTTTGGAACTAAATGCAATGTAATTGTCTGATTAGTTATGTGCAATTAGTTTCTGATTAGCTGATCAAAAGAGGAATGCTATTGAAACAGACATAGCTAGGCTGTTTTGTAATAGGTAACAAAGTTTAATTTTGAACTAGATCCTGAAACCAAGATATAGCTAATAGATGGCATCTCTAAATTAACACACAACTATTTGTTCATCGACTTTGTGGGGAAAAAAGCAAAATTTGTTGCTGTGTTTTTACTCAATTACACATAAACCTACAAATATATGTAAAAATACATGTACACATGCATACATATGCACATATATACACACACACATAAACACATATGTGTACATTTGACCACACTTAAACATGTACACATATACACTTACCCATACACACACACACACACACACACACAAATGCACACACATATACACATACTTTCCCTCTCTCAGAAGAATACATGGCAGTGTATTGGCCTAGCCCTTGGCGTATGTCTTGCTCTGAAGCATTTATTTCTCCCCTCCACCCTCTCTAGATTTTCCATGGCACTAAAATCAGGGGTCAGCAAATCAGCCTATGGGCCGAATCTGGTCAGCCACCTTTTTTTATATGACCTGAGAGCTAAGAATAGTGTTTTCATTTCTAAATGGTTTGGGGGGAAAAATGTTTTTAAAAAGAATATTTCATGATATGGCAAAATTATATAAAATTCATATTTAAGTGTCCATAAATAGAGTTTTGTTGGAATGTAGCCATACTCATTTATCTCGTTTGTTTGTTTGTTTTTAGCTGAGCCATCCTGCCACCTGTTGGCAGCTCAGCAACAGCTCAGTTCGGACTGGGACTTGAACCGCTGTTGCTCAGAGCTCACACTCTTAAGTGAGCTCTTAACAAACTGAGCCACTCAGCCAGCCCCATACTCATTTATCTCATATTATCTAAGGCTGTTTGGGCTTTAACAGCAGAGTTGAGTAGTTGCTACAAAGACCACATGTGACTCTCTCATTGTTTCATTCTGCTGCTCAAGACACTACCAATCACAGTGACGCAGTTATAGATCTTCAATGTTTCAAGTGCCATACACATCTCCATCCCATGACCTTTTACTATTATTTTTATTACTAGTGCATACACATTATTTTGAAGCAGAAAATGAAAAGTAGACTTTTTGGTTGTACTTTTAAGACACACTACAGTGTGGATTATTTTGTCATTGAATTAGATCATTAAATAAGAATTTTTTTAAAAAGCATCAACATCATGCTGGAAGCCCTAGCAAGAATAGGATGCAAGAAAAAGAAACAAAAGGCATACAGGGCCGGCTGAGTGGCGCGATGGTTAAGAACTGGCTTGGGATGCCAGAGGGCCCCGGTTCGGATCCCACATATGAGGGCCAGTGACACTGCCCTCTACAGCTAAGATGCTGAACAACAGCTCGACCTGGACCTGGGTTGCTGTGAGTCGCTGGCCACAGCGTAAGCTGCAGCCCCTGTGGCCGTGGGTTGGCATGGGCTACCATGTGTAGCCAGCAGCCAGCGTGAGCAGCCAGCAGCCAGCGTGAGCAGCCAGCAGCCGCTGTGAGCGGCCGACCAGAAGCCGTCGCCTGATCTGCCTCACCCGGGAAGAGCGCAATGATGGTGCCAACTTGGGCCAGTGAAGCAACGTCCTCCACAACTAGACTGAAGAACAAAAGGACAGCAACTTGTCTGTTCTCCTTCCCCCAATTCCCCAATTAAAAAAAAATCTTAAAAAAAAAAAAGGCATACAAATTGGAAAGGAAGAGAAAAAATGGTCCTTATTTGCAAGTGATATGATTTTCTATGTAGAAAATCTTATAGAAGTTACAAAAATCTTTTGAAACTAATAAGAAAATTTAGCAAGTTCACAGAATAAAGATTAACATACAAGGTCAATTTTAGTATTATATGCTAGCAGGGAACTATTACAAACTGAAATGTAAAAACCAATAGCCATTTAAAATAGCAAGCACCTCCAAAACTGAAATATTTAAGTATAAGTACTATATAGAAAACTACAAAACACTGATAAAAGAAACCACAGAATATCTAAATCAATAGATATTCCATGTCCACAAATTAGAAGGCTCAATGTTGTTAAGATGTTAACTTACCCCATTCTTCATTATAAATTCAATGCAATTCCAATCAAAATCCCAGCAAGCTTTTTTGTTGGTCTCAACAAACTGATTCTAAAGTTCGTATGGAAAGACAAAGAACTAAAATAGCCAAGACAAATCTAAAAAAGAACAAAATTGTAATACATTACCTGATTTCAAGACTTATAAAGCTACATTAATATAAAGTGTGATGTTGGCAAAAGAATAGACACATAGATCAATGGAACAGAATAAAGAGTCCACACATATATAGTCAAGTGATTTTTGGCAAAGGATAAAAGTTAATTCAATAGAGAAAGGATTGCTTTTCAACAAATATTGCTGGGAAAATTAGATGTGAATATACAAAAATAATGAACACAGACATATACTTAGTACCGTAAATAAAAGTTAACTCAAAATAAATCATAGACCTAAGTTAAAATGTAAAACTATAAAAGTTCTAGAAGATATTGGGAAATTTCTGCATGGCCTTGAGTTAGGTGATGAGTTTTTAGATACAACACCAAAAGCACAATCCCTGAAAGGAAAATAATTGATTGAATTGAAAAAAAGAATCTCACTTTATCTTGGACTTTATCAAGCTTAAATATTTTTGCTCTGTGAAAGACTGATAAGAGAATGAAAAGACAAATCATAGACTGAGAGAAAACATTTGCAAATCATATATCTGATAAATGACTTGCATCCAGGATATATAAAGAGCTCTTAAAATTCAATAATAAAAAACGAATTTAAAAATGATAAAATATCTGAACAGACACTTCACTGAAAATAGTATATGAATGACAAATAAATACATGACAAGATGCTCAACCTCATCTGTCATTATAAAAATGCTAATTAAAACCTCGAGGAGATACCACTACCACATATAAAAAGGCTAAAATCCAAAGAAAATTGACAACAAATGCTGACTAGGATGTGGAGCAATAGGAACTCTCATTCTTTTCTGGTGAGAAAGAAAAATAGTACAGTCGTTTTAGAAAGCCATTTGGCAGTTTCTTATAAATTAAACATAGACTTCCCACACAACCCACAAATTGCACTCTGAGGCATTTACCCAAGTGTTTTGTAAACTTCAGTCTACACAAATACTTTTATGTGCATGTTTATAGCAATTCCAAGGCTTAGCAATGGTAAAGTTTTATCATGATTTTTTTTTTTAATTCAGAGTCGAGATTGAATTTTTTCCTAGTGAGAAGAACCTCAACTAGAGTTATTGAATACTGAATGACTTTGGAAATTAGCTTTTGATGCAGATTTGGTAAAGTTTATTAATGAATTATTCAACATAAAATTACAAAGTGAACACTGCTTTTACATGGGAAATATATAATATGGTAAAGGATTTTTGAGGACAACTAACATGATTTGGATTACAATAAAGCTGCTTTATACATTTCCCACAATATCAAGTTAAAACAAGATGTGAGATATACATTTTCACAAAATATTTTAGTGGTTATATTTATGAGCCCATCTACAGTTTCAGTAGCATATTTCAGACTTTAATGCAAGTGCCAAAATCCGTTTAACTGTACAATTGAGAAGTTTTCACTTAATTTTCTTTTGGAAATGACTAGTTTGCACGTTAATGGCATGGTAAGTGGCAAATGGCAAGAAAATAATATCATAGAATTCTATAAATGCCTTCTAAATGAAAATATGTTTAATTTAAGATCATAATTCATGGATTGCTATCAATATTTAGCAATACCTATCTGTGAAAAGATTTTTTTAAAAATGAAGTATGTAAGATCTCCTTATAGATCAGTTTTAACAGATGAATATTTGCAGTTGATTTTGGTGATAGAGAATACTAACTGAACCAAAGTGAAGGAAAATATATTTTAAAATAGAATTCCATTCTTCTCTTTAGTAGACCTGAATTACAAAAAAGTACTCAATTATTATTATATTTTTAATTTGTCAATAAAAAATGAGGAAGTTTATTTTCTCTCTTATTTATAAGTACCTATGTAACAGCTTCAATTTTGCCTCTTGAGCCACAAAGCCAATATATTTACTCTCTGACCTTTTACATAAAAAGCTTGCCAGCCTGTGCCCTAGAATATTTAACAACTTTGCTCTCATAACTAGAGCTGTTACCACTCTCCAGGGACCACAAGAGAATCTAATTGTCCTTCCTGGATGGGAGTTCAGTGTGTATAGAATGGGTTATCTTTTCTCAGTGCCATATATTTCTGACTTCAAAGTTGAAATTTGGAATATATTTTCCCATAAAATTACTGGGATTAGTGTCCATGAAATAGATGTATTACTACCTATGGTTCTAGTCCATTAAACAGTAAATGTGCTTTGGTGGACCTGAGTACCTAAACAGCATTTTAAGTAAATTTCCCAAGAAAATGACTACTGAGTTCCTAAAAAATGACTAGTAATCACACTTCTAGAAGAGAGCTCTACTGCAATTCAAAAACTACCTATATCTTTTTATGGTTCCTTTAAATAAGGCAGCATCATGGTTAGTTTACACTAGTCCTCATCCAGTTTCTAATTCCAGTGAAGAATTCTAGCTTTCCTAGCTTTTATTGTCAAAAAGCGCCTTCTTCAAAATCTTGTTCACTGGGTACCCAGATCAGCAAATAACATTGTTAAATATAAATCAGTTAATGTTGATAAAATACACTGAGAATTATGAGCATGCTATTATGTCATCTCTGTTATTATTATCTCCAGGTAGAACTGAACTGCTGGGCTGAAATAATGCTGCTCTAAATCCTGGTGGCCAGATTGACTCCCAGGCAGGAAACCACCTCACTCCCTTAAGGTGGATAATTACACACTAAACCCACACGAGTTTCATTAATGAGCAGGCCACGGTAATAAACAGATCCCACAACATTCTTATTAGCCTAATACACTGCACTTGGGGTAAAAATAATTCCACACTGAGTAACCTGATAATCAAGAGTCTTAAGTTAGGCAAAGTGTTAGGGTGGATATATGGAAGAAAAATGTAAAACTAAAGATGGAAAAATAAGCATACATGTCATAAAAATTACTTATTTATTCATCTATCCATTCACATATCTAATTTTTATACAAGTATTTCTTATTTCTTGTAGATATAAGTCAACATCCATTTTGTAAATTTATTTTCTATTTTATAATCATTTGTTCGTTTGCCAAATATTTATTATTTTTGCTAGGCCCTAAGCAAGTTGTTAAGAAATATAACTATATTCTCAATATCCAATAGAGGAAACAGGTAATACCGTATTTTGCTGTGTATAAAGTGCTCCCATGTGTAATGTACACCCACATTTTGGGCCCAAACTTTCAAGGGAAAAATATTTTGTTTTAATTTTTTAATTCAAATTTTATTTGTTTATATTTAAGTACTTGTTTTTGGTATTATGAAGGAATTTTAGCATTTATTTATTTATTATTACACTTTTAATTCATAAGCATAAATAAAATAATTAAAAACATTTATATAGATATGGAATTAATACTACCCATGTATAATGTGCATCCTTATTTTTCCCTCACAAATTTGGGCAAAAAAAGTGTGCATTGTATATGGCAAAGTACAGTAAATGTCTAATTATGAAGATATACAAATGGGCGGTAATTCATTTCTTACAGTGAACTTTTATGATTAAAAACTATTTTCCCTACACTATCATTTGTGATCCATAACAGTCCTCTTATATAAGGAAGAATTATTATTTCCATTTTACACTTTTTTAAGATTTAAAGAAATAGCAATGATTGTAGACTGCTGTGGAGCCATCACATGAATGTTTGCTAATGACATTTGTAGGAAAGAGTGCTATTAAAACAATGTCTAAGATTCAATAAGTGTGTACAATGTGCCAGGCATTGCATTAATCACTTTATGTGTATTATCACTTGTAATCCTCAATAAACCCCTTTAAGGCCAATATTCGCACTCTCAAGTTACATAGGTGTCCCCAAAATACTGTGGTTAGTGGCATGGACTCCACAGCCAGACTATCAGGATGTGAACCCTACTTCCATCACCTTCTAGCTTTTACCTATGAAAATCCTCATTTTAATCCTTTTGGACTTGCCAGGTATTCTTCTGAAAGAGGACAGGTGTGTGTGTGTGTGCATGCTTACATGTGCATGTGCAAGCATATATGTGTGTGTATATATGTTTGTGTGTGTTTACGTGTATGTACTTGTGAGGGTGTATATGTTTTATGTGCATGCATGCATGTTTATGTGTGATTGAGCATTCAGGAACAAATGTCACCTTTCTCCCACAAAGCATATGTACAGATGGTGAGTTGTTTGCTGATAATTTGGAGATGCCTGTCCATTATCTATATCTTGGCTTCAGGTTCCAGTCGAAAAGTACATAATAGAAATCCACCATAAATTTGAAACGAGTGGGAAAGAAGTAGAGCTACCAGCTTCCAGTATTTCTGCCTCCAGACTCTGTTAGTTTTCATGTATACCATAATAACTGTTTTTAGAGGTTTTTGTTATTATATCATTTTATTGCCTTGGATAATTTTTGGTTGATTTTCTTCTGTTTAGATATGTAATAACTTTAGTTACAGAAATCTTTTTCTATATATATATTTTAATTTCCTACATGTGCATCTTAACTATCAGCTTGTCAGAAAAGTCATGACGCATTTTTGCAATAAAAAACATAGAAAAATACGTCATGACTTTTCCAACAACCCAATATTTTCCTGTTAGAGTAACTATGGGCCAGTATGTTCTGGTATGTTATTAAATAAGAGTTAGTACAGAGTACACTCTTATTCCTGTTTCCAAAAAGAATAACCATAATATTTCTCCATTAAGTATGATGTTAGCTCCAAGTCTTAAATATGTATTTTTTGTGGCTCTAAAAAAGAAAAACCCCAAACATAATTTTTAGTGTTTTAATCAAGAATAGATATGGAATTTTTACATTCCTTCTCCCCACTGTTGAGATAATTATATGATTTTTTTACTATCTTTCCTAATAATATGAATTATATTAATAATCTCCCCTGTGCTATACCAGAATTTCTGGCTGTGCTAAATCTTAGTCAATCATTGGGGAAATATATGTTTTAATTTAATTTTTTTTATTCCTTGGAGCTAAAATGTTACTTATAATTTCACTATCTCTATTTACAAGTGAAGTTACCTATCACTTTCTTTGGTTTGCTTGGTCTTCTTATGTGATTTAATATTTTTATTCCAAATATAACTTTCTCCTCCATAAGAAAATATCAAAAGTTATGTTTCACATACGTGTTAGCATAAAGACAAATGTATTAATATTATGTATTTTAAATTTTTTCTTTGACCTAAAAGTTCATATATTTTTATTAAAAAATTTTTAATTAAAATATGTCCACAGGCCCCTAGAAGTGTGTGGGCCCCAGGCCCTGTTGCTACTGTAGCTAATAGGTACATTGGCCCAACATAATGAATCAGACTCTTCAGGTGCAGGAGCCAGAAATGTGCATTGGAACAAGCAGCTTGTGCGGTTCCTGTGCCCAGGGTTCTAGTGACTGAGAGAACTGGGTTCACTGAAGACCGATCTAACCTTGGCCACTGGCTGATAACTAAGAGTAGCATGGGGCTAGTCTCTTCAGACTTTAATGGTTTCACCTGTAATATCTCTAAATTCCTCTGGCTACAAACTTTCATGAGCAGATACTTGATTGAGAGCTGATGAATTTCTTGTCTTCCTATGTATTCTTTCATTCAACAGCTAGACAAATAGATACAACAGAAACTGTGCCAAGTAGAGTATGAGGCACTAGAAGTACAGCAGTCCCTGAATAAGGTATTTCTGGTCCACAACACCTTTGGACGTACCCTATAATGGGAAAATAAACAGTAAGTAAATAGAATTGTGAGGATATTAAAGTAAGAAAGTATGAGGTAATAAGGAGCTTGAACCTAGCCTAGAAAGCCAAACCATATCTATTTGAGGAAGAATGGGACTTCGCAGATCAGGAATGGTGTTGAGGGTTATAGATGGAGAAAAACGATTCATGAATGCATTACGACAAGGGAGTATGATGCATTTGAAGCTTTAAAGAGCAGGATGGCTGGAACAGAAAGGTAAAGGATAATAATTGCATTTCGTGTGGATGAAGCTCATTTTCCATTGTTTGTTTTATTTCATTCCAAAAAGAATCCAAGATGACCTGTTTATCTATTTATATTATGCCCAAAGCTGTTTATTTAGGCAGTTTTTATTCAGAACTTATCATGTTACACACACTGCCACAATAAATATCCTAATGGGCTTTACACTCTGTGGTGAGATGGACTTTACACAAAGAATTAGGCAAATATTGGGTTGTCGGAAAAGTCATGACGCATTTTTGCAACGAAAAACAGAAAAAATACGTCATGACTTTTCAGACAACCCAATAATTATGTAATTAAGCCTGTACTAATGCTGTAGAAGAAAAGCATAGTGTGTTATAAGAACATATAAAAAGAAAAACTAAGACCACTTGAATGCTAAAACCTGAAAGGTGAGTCCAGAGACAGACTAGTAAAGAGACACAAAAAGGGCATTGTAGGAGAGTGGTAAGAATCCAAAGTAGGAAGAGCTTAGCAAGTTCTGGTTGTATTTTGTAAATTTTCAACAATTTTGTCTTGTTTTTCAGATTAATAAATAGCTGAGACATATTATATTGTGGAAGTAACATCTGATCAATAATCACAGAACTACCGTAGTCTTGAGAATGAAATGCAAACAATTAGATATTCAATTAATTAAGATCTCTTCATTTATAAACTATATATTGGACTAGATATTTCAAAGGCTATTATAAATTTAGCTATTATAGGGCTGGCCGAGTGGCTCAGTTGGTTAGGAGCGTGAGCTCTGAGCAACAGGGTTGCCGGTTCGATTCCCACATGGACCAGTGAGCTGCGCCCAAGCTGCGCCCAAGCTGCGCCCAAACTGAGCTGCTGCTGAGCTGCCAACAGGTGGCAGGATGGCTCAGCTGGTGAGAGCACGTGCTCCTAACAACAAGGTTGCTGGTTCAACTCCTGCATGGGATGGTGGGCTATGCCCACCCGCAACTAAGACTGAACACGGCACTTTGAGCTGAGCAATGGCGACTGGACTTAGAGCTGAGTGAGCTGCGCCCTCCACAACTAAGACTGAAGGACAACAGCTTGGCTGCTCCCCTTCCCCAATTCCCCAATAAAAATCTTAAAAATAATAATAATAAATAAGTAAATAAATTTAGCTATTATAAAGCATATTCCATGTGCCAAACACTTTTTATATTCAATTGTTTCATTTATTCATTCAGCAACCTAATTAAATAGGCATTACTGGGGGGAGGTTGTGGCAAAATATGTATAACATAAAACTTACCATTTTAACCAATATTAAGTGTGCAGTTCAGTTGCAATAAATACATTCACATTGTTGTACTATTGTACAACCATTACCACTATCCATCTCCAAAACTTCTTTCATCCTCCCAAACTAAAACTTTGTACCTCAAAAATAGTAACTCCCTATACCGCCCCCTACCCCACCCCCAGACCCTAGCAAACACCATTCTACTTTCTGTCTCTATGAATTGACTACTCTAGGTAACTTGTGTAAGTAGAATCATAGAGTATTCGCCCTTTTATTACTGGCTTATTGTAGCATGTGTCAAAATTTCCTTCTTTATGTAAGACTAAATAATAAATATTTCATTGTATGTACAAACCACATTTTGTTTATCCATTCATCTGCTGATGGACAGTTGGATTACTCCACCTTTTGGCTACTGTGAATAATGCTACTATGAACATAGGAGTATAAATATCAGTTTGAGTGTCTGCTTTAAATCTTTGATAGATATTTCCTGAAGTGGAATTGCTGAATCATATGATAATTCTATTTTTAATTTTTGGAGGCACCATCATACTGTTTTTCATAGAAGCTGCACTTTTTACGTTCCTACCAGCATTGCATAAGGGTTCCGTTTTCTCCATGTCCTTGTCAACACATGTCATTTTCTTTGTTTTGATAATAGCTATTCTAATGGGGGTGAAGTAGTATCTCATTGTGCTTTTGATTTGCATTTTCCATTGTGGTTAGTCATGTTGAGCATCTTTTCATGTAGTTTTAGGCCATTTGTGTATCTTCTTTAAATAAATGTCTATTTAAGTCCTTTGCCCATTTTTGAATGAGTTCTTTGCTTTTGTGTTGTTGAGTTTCAGGAGTTGCTACATACTAATTCCTTAACAGATATGATTTGCAAATATTTCCTCTGATTTTGTGAATTGCCTTTTCATTCTGTTCATAGTGTTCCTTGATGCACAAAGTTTTCAATTTTTGTATAGTCCAATTCATCTATTTTTTCTTTTACTCTTGTGCTTATAAGTCACATCTAAGAAATAATTGTCAAATACAATGGCATGAAGCTTTTCTCCTCTTCTAAGAGCTTATAATTTTACTCTTACATTTTGGTCTTTGATCCATCTAAGTTAATATTTATATATGGTGTAAAGTAAGCATCCAATTACTTTCTTTTGCCATTTGTTGAAAAGATTGCCTTTTTCCCATTGAATATTTTGATACCCTTGCAGAAAATCATTTGACCATATATGCAAAGTTTATTTGGGAGCTCTGTAATCTATTCCATTGGTCTATATGTCTGTCTTTATGCCAGTACCACGCTATTTTGATTACTAGAGCTCTATAGCATGTGTTGAAATAAAAAAGTGTGAGACCTTCAACTTTGTTATTCTTTTTCATGATTGTTTTGCTATGCGAGATCCGTTGAGATTCCATATAAATTTTAGAATGGAATTTTTCTGAAACACACACACACACACACACACACACACACATTGTTGAGATTTTCAGAGGGATGGCATTATTATCACACATGTTTTTAATTAAATTTTGGGGGGGCAACAATGGTTGATAAAATTACATAGGTTTCAAGTGTACAATTCTGTAATACATCATCTATATTTCACATTGTGTGTTCACCACCCAGAGTCAGTTCTCCTTCCATCACCATATATTTGACCCCCTTTACCATTTTCTACCATCTCCCTCTCCACTTTCCCTCTGGTCACCACTAACCATTGTCTGTGTCTATGAGTTTTTGCTTCTTTACTTGTTTGTCTTGTAATCCTTTGTTGCTTTCAGTTTTATATCCCACATATCAGTGTCCTTCACTAGATGATTGGATAAGGATGATGTGGTACATATACACAATGGAATACTACTCTGCCATAAGAAAAGATGAAATACTCCCATTTGTGGCAACATGGATGGACCTTGAGATTGTTATGCTAAGTGAAATAAGTCAGGTGGAAAAAGTTGAGAACCATATGACTTCACTGATATGCGGGATAGTATCATGCATTTTTTCAGGGATCAAAAAACTTAAGCATGGAGGGAATAAGTAAGTTGCCCAACCTCAACCAACTCAACCGTTACATTGTATTTTGCCTTTATTGTCACTACACAAACCAGTTTGTCATTTTTGTCATCCAGAGCACACGTTGGTGTTAAGATGTTTCTTGTTTCTGCCCTCCTCATCTTTCTCTTTTTTCTTCTTCCTTTTTCCCACCAGCACTTCTTTTTTTATGCCTTATTTAATTATTGCTATTTCCACTTTCCTCTTTGATGGTCGCATTTAAAATCCTTTTTAAAACATCATTATTATTGTCACTGAATAGTCCTTTAGCAATGTAGTCCTTCCTTACAAATGCTTTGGTTTCTTCCCATGTTTTGGCTTGTTGTCCGTTATTTGCTTTTATTTTTCTTGCTTGCTGCCCTCTATAATTTTTTTTTACTGATGTTTACATCTATATAATCTGTCATTCTAATTTTGGATTAAAGATCTCAAAAGTTATATTTCTGTTTCCTTCTAATATTTTTTTTTCCTTTTTCCTTTCAAATCTTTTGTCAGAGTTATTTGGAACATATAGTTCAGTATTGCTTTGTTTTCATTAGTAGGTGCTCTATTATATAACCAACTTGTTGATTTCTTTTAATGTTCAAAATAATGAAACTTACCGTGCCATATAGCATTATAGTAACCTCTGTTTTTATGGGGAGAATACATTAAATGATTCTAAAATATTTTGCCCATTTATTTTTAGTAGTATCCCTTAAAGGCACAAAAAGTGCTAGAATCTGTTTGCACTTCAGTCAATCTTTTTTCCAAGAGAACTGTTTGTTTATATTTGGTGGGATAATTGACACATTTATGTCAATTCTCTCAGATATTTGTGTTGTTATCCTTCCTTTTACTTTGCTTTTTATTTATATAGTTTCTGTGGTTTGTGTGGTGAAATTTGCCTCTTTATTTTGTTTTTAAATAACCTATCATTTTTCAAATACTTCTACTATTAATATATTTTAAAACAACAGATCCAAATATTTTACTGTTCATTTCTATTAACTTAAAAAACTTCTTTGAAATCTATCAAAAAGATAAGAAATCTAGTACCTTGAATTTATCATAGTCATCTGAAAAACTCTTTTGAACTTCTTATGTTCATATAGTATATAAGCACTTAATACCTAGCCTAAATTAAAATTGATTTTATTTTATTGATCTTTGTTGCATTAATCTTTCTTTTATTAATGTTATAATTGCCTTATCTCTTGCAGATGTCTTTCATTTATTTTGAGGATTCAATTGTTTCTTATGATCTTTCAGCTGTGGGACTTTTATGTCAAAATATCAAGTTAATTTTCATTCTAAATTAAATAACAAAAACTGATATTCCTGGGTGCTATTTTGTGTTCAATAGTTCCAGTTCTCTTAACTTTAAGATTTTCTCTGATGATATTCTTTTATCTACAGTTAATGAGTATCAAAGACATGATTTATCTTTTCATCTGTAAAATGATTTCACCTTTATTTTTTGGCATCTTGTAAGGTTTATAAAGCTAAGAAACTTGACAGATGGTTTTCTACACAGGGGTCCACAAATTGTAGCCTGAGCCCCAATCTGGCATGTGCCTATTTTATAATAAAGTTTTATTGGAACATAGTTATGCTCACTCAGTCATTTCTTTATACATAGTCTATGGTTGATTTCATACTCTAATGGCAGAGTTAAGAACTTATGACAGACCCTACATGACTGGCAAAGCCTCACATATTTACTATCTGGCCAGTAAGAAAGTTTGCTATTCACTGGTCTAGAGGGTCTTTCATCTCAAGAAAAATTTCATGATGATGATGATGATTATTATTATTATATATTATAATTATAAATTGCTAGCTTTTATATTTCTTAAGAAAGTTCTCATTATTTTTTTAGTTCTATCATTGTCTCTAAAATTGCTGTCATCTGTTATTTTACAGTAATTTAGGATCCTGAAATTACAGCACGCTGATTTTTTACTGTACACAATTAGTTGGTTTTTTTTACACTTTTTAACATGTGAAGTATACAAGTTTAACAAAGTTCTTCAGAATGCCACTTTTATTTAGGGGTAGTAATTATTCTCTTAACATTTTAAAGAAAATGGTTATCACCATACCTATGATCATTTATTTTCCTGTTCAGGTGATTTGTAGCAGCCATCTTGGGAAGTGACTTCTACGGCGTATTGGAAACTTCATTTTCACCTTTATGATGCTGTTATTGTAGTTGGACCTGAGTTACTTTTTTGGACTTTCTGATTGTTAAGGTTAATTTTCTGGGGTTGGGTTATAATTTTCTTTGTTTTAGACATTTTAAGTATTTGTTGTACGGAAGGGTGAGGCTAAGAGGAAGAAAATTGCATTGTCAAGCACTGCCATTTTTCTGGAAAATCATTTTTTGCTTATTGCTTTTAGAATATGTAAAGTAATATTTTATATTCACATCAGTAGTAAACAGATGGCTGATGATATTAATGTCTTATTCCTAAATACCCTTACATATTCAATTTAATGTTTGTCAGAGAGAAAGAGAACTGAAATTATTCATTGAAGCTTTTTAATGTATAATTTTCCATTGCCTTTTACCAAAATTTAAAAAATAAATACAATGAATTCCATTTACTTAGCACTTGCTAAAAAAAGTTACAACTGAAAGACTAGTTTCAGCATCCCACAAAAGCTCCTACAAATTAAACAGAGAAACTAAGTCAAATATCTTTTTCTAACATTAAAACTAATGTAAAGCTTCCTGTTTAAATTTGATTGACTATCCCAGGTTCTTATTATTAATAACTAATCTTTTAATGCCTGCAATAATTTCTAACTACCTCTGTCTTCAAATTATGATTGAGAAGTTCTCACAACCACAAATTTTTCTTATACATATCATGTTGTAAATTGTTGACTAAATCTTTGTGTTTTATTTTTAAAATTTGTTACCATATACCATGAAAATATGTTATTTTTATTCTAAGTTATCTCATGAAACATAGCCTTCTTTTCTAAAGCCATTTGTAAAGATAAAGTAATCAGGAGGTGTGTCACTTGTAAAAATAAAGAAGTTAATACATGTAGAATAAGTCTCTGTAGCTAGTAAAACTAGTAAAATTTTACCTGCAGTCCCAGGATTTCAACTTCCAATACAATGTTGATTTTTTTATTGGAGTAATCTGCCTTCCATCTTAATAAGGTATAATCATTGCTCACATTCCAACAAGGTTTTGCTAGGTCAGGTCAACCATGAATTCAGAGTTATGTATGAACAATGTAAATTTGTTGTATATTCTCATTGTAAATGCCAAGAGTACAATATTAAAAAAAAAAACAGGAAATCAATAAATCAAGTATATGATCTCTAGAATGTGTTGGGCAGTGAGTTTTCTTCTAAAAACTTCAACTTAAATATATCTTAGGTTCTATTTTTGGCCCAAAATAATGTAGATATAAAAACTCAGAACTAAGTTACTTAGATTCTCAAAGCTTTAAGTTTTATAAAATGTCATGACGTCTATCTTCTAAATCTTTTGAGAGAATGCTCAGGAAGTTTAAATATGTTTTTTAAACTGTGTGTATTGAAATAAATTTGAAGTTAAAATTAAGTTTAAACAACTGAATCATACATCCAATAACCAGTGGGATCTTCAACAAAATCTGACTTCTGTTTTTTTCAGCAAAATTTGGGGTCATTGCTCACAATCATAAACTAGAAACAAAAATTCTTATATATATATATATATATATATATATATATATATATTCACATTTTGTTTCTTTGTTTATTTTATTCTTTCTTAAATTTATTGGGGTGACATTGGTTAGTAAAATTATATAGATTTCAAGTGTACATTTCTGTAATACATCATCTATATATTGCATTGTGTGTTCACCACCCAGAGTCAGTTCTCCTTCCCTCACCATATATTTGACCCCCTTTACCCACTTCTATCTCAACCCATTCCACCTTACCCTCTGGTAATCATTAAACTGTTGTCTGTGTCTATGAGTTTTTGTTTCTTTATTTGTGTGGTTGTTCCTTTGTTGGTTTCAGTTTTGTATCCCACATATGAGTGAAATCATATGGTTCTTGACTTTTTCTGTCTGACTTATTTCACTTAGAATGATAATCTGAAGATGCATCCATATTGTCACAAATGGCAGTGTTTTCTTTTCTTATAGCCAGTTAATATTTCATT
>NW_017731568.1:2178535-2191434 GCF_001890085.2 Hipposideros armiger
TATATATATATATATATATATATATATCACATCTTCTTTATCCAATCATCTATCAGAGGACACTTCTGTTGTTTCCATGTTTTGGCCACAGTGAATAATGCTACAATGAACATAGGGGTACATATGTCTTTAAAGATCAATGTTTTCAGATTTTTCGTGTAGATACTCAAAAGAAGGATTGCTGGGTCATATGGTAATTCTGTTCTTAATTTTTTGAGGAACCTCCATACTGTTTTCTGTAGTGCCTGTACCATTTTGCATTCCACCAGCAGTGCCTAAGGGTTCCTCTTTCTCCACAGCCTCTCCAACACTTGTTATAACTTGTCTTGTTGATGATATTCATTCTAACATGTGTGAGGTGGTATCTCATTGTGGTTTTGATTTGCATTTACCTAATAGCTAGTGAAGTTGAGCATTTTTTCATGTATCTGTTGGCCATGTGTATATCTTCTTGGGAGAAGTGTCTGTTCAGGTCCTCTGCCCATTTTTTAATTGGATAGGTTTTTGTTGTTGAGTTATATGAGTTCTTTGTATATTTTGTGTATTAGCCCCTTATCAGAGGCGTTGTTTACAAATATCTTCTATCTTCTCCCATTCGGGGAGTTGTCTCTTTGTTTTGTTGATGGTTTCTTTTGCCGTGCAGAAGCTTTTTAGTTTGATATAGTCCCATTCATTTATTTTTACTTCCCTTGCCTTTGAGGTCAAATTCATAAAATCCTCTCTGAACCCAAGGTCCATAAATTTAGTACCTATGCTTTCTTTTATGCAATTTATTGTTCCAAGTCTTATGTTTAGGTCTTTGATTCATTTTGAGTTAATTTTGGTATGTGGAGACAGATAGCAATCTAGTTTCATTCTTTTGCACGTGGCTTTCCAATTATCTCAATACCATTTATTAAAAAGTCTTTTTTTTTCTCCATTGTATGTATTTTACTCCTTTGTTGAAAATTATCAGCCCATATATGTGTGGGTTTATTTCTACATTTTTTATTCTATTCCATTGGTCTCTGTGTCTGTTTTTCTGCCAATACCATGCTGTTTTGATTGTTGTCACTTTGTAGTATCAGTTCAAGTCAGGGAGTGTGATACCTTTAGCCTTGTTCTTTTTTCTTAGGATTGTTTTGGCTATTTGGGGTCTTTTGTGATTCTATACAAATCTGATGATTTTTTTGGCGTAATTCTTGAAAAAAATGCCATTGTGATTTTGATGGGGATTAAATCTGTATATTGCTTTGGGTAATATGGTCATTTTAACTGTTGATTCTTCCAATCCATGAATAAGGAATATCTTTCCATTTCTTTGTGTCTTCTTCAATGTCTTTTAATAATGTCTGATAGTTTTCAGTGTATAGTTTTAACACCATGTTTATACCCAGGATTTTTTAATGGAGAAGGTAATAGGTATTGATGTATTTTTGACAGCATTCCCACTGATAAGCAGGAAATAATGAATAAAGTTAGAACAGCAAATTAGGAAGGAAAAATACATGTTTATATACCATGCATAATTACATTGAATTTTTCTATAAGAGATGAAAAAGCACAATGTCAGATGGTTTGAGGGATATAAACTTGGGTAAGAAAACTTCTTTTTTAGATTCTAGGAATCACAAGTCCAGAGGCTGAGTTCTGAATCCAAATAACCAAAATACCAGTAAAATTCAGCACATGAAACTGATAACTCCTCTTCACTTAAACCTTGAGATTTAACCATTGTCCATAGGTCACAAGGAAGAATATGGTAAGAAAACATTGAGAGTTCAGAGACAGGGAGTATTTCCATACTACTCAGGAAGAATTTAAGGGAGGAGGTATATGAGTTCACCCATAAAGAGCCATGCACTAAAATGTATTACAGAAAGCAGAAGATGCAGGAGCAAACCAAAAGTAAAGAAAAAGTCTTGTTTAAGGAAAAGCAAATTTTAATTTAAATGTTAAATTTAAGTAACTGTCAAATGTGTGAAAGGGCTACTTACTATGAAATGTAAATTCAAGATACAGGCAGATAATGGAAGGCCTTAATGCTTTAATAAATTTAAGGTTTTTAAGCAAATATGTACTACATTCAGCAAAGAGCTGCAGAGCCACACCTGGCATTTAGAGCTGGAAATAGTGATTTGGAGATTATACACATAGGAATAATAGATATACATAAAAGGAATACATAGAGAAGGAAGAAAGCTTTGAAAGAAAAGAGAGGAGAGCTGAAAACAGATTCACAGTAAATATTTATTTTAAAGTACAAGAATAGAAAAGGATACAAGAAAGAAGACATAAAAGTAATTATCAGAGAGGTTGAAGGAGGTGGTATTAGAGAGCCAAGAAAGATTCAGCATGGAAAAGGACCGGTTGGCAGAGGATCAAATACTCCAGAGAGGTTGTCAGTCACATTCAAGAAAGCAGATTCTGAAGAGTGGTGAGAAAAGAAAGGTCATTCTGTGTGGAAAAGAGAAAGCTACAAATGGAGAGTAGTCTCCCTGATATTATTTTGGTAGTGAAACAAAGAGAAGGAAATAGAAGAAATAGGAGTATGTTTAGGCTTGGAGATTCCTTAGTCTCTGTGTAGACAAAGATGATGTGCAGACAAAGAGATGATCCGATGGAGGTTGATTTATGCAAGGAAAGGCAATAATTCACAAGAAAGATAAAGAGCACAGGGAGATGGTCAAGCTCACAAAGAAGAAGCAGCTTTTCTACTAAGAACGTGAAATAGAAATCAGTTAAATACACATATTTTCAATAAATGGAGGGTAGAATAGGGTAGAATATACTTTAGATGCTTTTGATTTTAAAAATAGGAAGTGAGAGACTTTGTTATCTGTATGATGAGAACTAATGTAAGTTTGGGTTTTTAAGGTTGTGCACATTTCTGAACTCGCTGTGGTGGAAAATTGAGTGGGGAATAAAAAGTTTTATGAGAAGTAAAAATATAATTCTAATGTGGATCAAGGTGAAGTTAGTTAATATGCATTTAGAGCGGACTTTATGCATATGGTTAATACTCTTAAATATAGCTATCCAGCTTGGGCATGGAGTGTAACACATGGAAGGTGGAAATAATTTGAGGTAATGTTGGTGATAATAATATGTCTGGAGATATTAAATAGGTCAAAGAGATAATAGATTCTATAATGCTAAGAGTTTCATTGAATGCTTGGTTATGATAAACATACCAGTTCAGCAAATGAGAGCAACGGATTGTGCGAATAGGAAGGCTGAAATTCATGAGTATGAGAGGTAGGTTGGACAAAAATGAAAGAAATGAAGGAGTTGGTATATCAAGCAATAAATTAGAAAATGTAAATTCATTTTCCCTGCTGTGTACTGCATGAGAGAGCTAGTTTAAAGGTAAGCAATGGGACAATAAGGTGGGAAAAAATTAATCACATTAAGACACAAGATATAAAATCACTTATGACTTATGATGTCCCAGGTAATAGAACTGGCTGGGGTGTCATTATATAGAGGATGTATAAACTCTGGAATGTCTCACCTTCTGCCAGGTTCAATGTGCCCTCAGACAATGGTTAAGTTATGGTGGATGTATTGATTCATTTCTTGGGTAAATGATTATGTGGAAGTTTGACTGCCAAGTAGGTATTCGCAGGTATCAAATTGGAGACTAGGTAAACATACGGAGATTGTTCAACTTAACATGTATTTCCAAATCAAAGCTCATTTAAAGGAGTATAAAATTGCCTTCAATGATTTCTCCCTGTAGCCTGATAACTGTGAATCCCAGCTTAGATCTTAGTATATAGCTGGTGGAGGGGAGGAAGAAAAACTGTCCTACAAATAAAATAGAAAAAGTTGTTGCTCTCTGTATGTTTGAAATAATAGATAGAGCCTGATGAATGTGAAATATTGCATTGCATGGAAACATTTTGTTTTAGAGTATTTTGATATTGAGTACATGGGAAAACAGTATGCATTTTGGAAAGTGTGTCAAAGCAATGAAATCTTAATAACAGAAACTGGAAATTGTCTGACAAAGTGAAACATTTTAATGATGTGAACTTTTCTGAAGCAGAACCTAGTCATTGTTAAAATCAAACAATTTATCTTTTAATTCAGTAATAATTCTAGTCCATTTTAAGCTTAATATTCTTTGATAATTCTAATAACAAAAGGTAGTTTGCTGAATTAATATTACTTTAAAAGAATATTTCTTTATCTTTTTTTTCTATGGCATTTTTACAGCAAAGAACATTTAACACAGTTATCTTTGGTGAATTATACAAAATTAGTATTTTACCATTCCAGAAGTCACACACATTTTGGTCTCCATTCAAGATACTTGAAAGCAGCATGAAATTAAATTCTTAGTAATAGAAGACTACTTCAAAATGGTGGGGAATCCAGGGGGGAAAAAATAGGCTTGAGCAAATTGCGTGAAATAACAACTTAGAACAAATTACATAAAATAATTTAATAAACAACCAGCATGATATTTTGGTGATGCAATCTTGGAAAAAGGAATTTTGGTAGGGAGAAAGAAGATATACACAGCAAAGCTTAGGTCTAATAAACTCACTGAGGACTTAGATTCAAATGTTCATTTATGAAAATTGGATTCCGCCTCCCACATTGAGCAAGTGAATATACAGATATGCAAACAAGAAATTAAGCAGAAGAGCTTAAAAGTTTATAGGAATTCACTCTCAAAATTAAGGATCTATATTCATTTAATCATATAAAAAGTATTTGTTTAGTGTCTGCCATACTTCAGACACCATAGTGCCTGGAAGCTACAGAAGTTGCTAATCCAAGAATTCTACCTTCAACTTGCTCAAAGTTTAGTAAAGGAAAAAGACCAAAAAAAAAATTAAGTATAATTTAATCTGTTTATATTTCTGTTTATTATACTTATGTGTACATGTAAAATATACTATGGTACACTGTTTTATTTTATAAAATAAAATACTAGATATGTATGGAACAGCAGAGTCTAGAAATTTCATCAACACCAATTATTAGTGTCCAGCAAGATCTGTATCCTGCCTAGTTTCTAAACTTATTTCTCTCCTTTACAAAGCTTCAGGCACATGGGCTATCTGAGTTTTGTGAAACACGCAAGAGCTCTCCCCACCCAGGTTCCTCTGCCTGGCATTCTTTGTGCACAACCTTCTCCAGAGTAGCTCTTCCTCTGTCTACATGTGTCTATTAAAAACATACCTATTCAGAGTAAACTTCCTTAGCCACCTTATTTTAAGTGTATCTACCACTTCCTAGTTTCTCTCTCATAATACCCTGGTCTTTTGATTCACAGTAAGCTCTATACTTAAGACAGTATCTGCCTTTTTTAAAACCACTAAGATTCGATGCAACCCAATTAATAATGCATTAATTCTTTCATTCTACAAATATTTGTTGAACAGCTTCCATGTACTCAGCACAAAGTTACGTGATGTCATCTGTGTTTCAGAGGGATTATTAGAGCAAATATGTAGAGATGAATTGCGAAAGGGCAAGAACAGAAGCAGGAGGACTTGCTAGTACATAACGCCAGGGAAGAAGTGATGGTCCCTTTGACTGGGCTGATTGCAATGGCGATGCAGAGAAATGGATGGGTTTAAACTATTTACTAGGGTAGGGCAAATAGGAGTTGCTGATGGAATTAATGTGGAGGTAAGAGAGAGTAAAGAATGAAGAAGAATTATTCCAAGGTTTTTTACTTGAGCAATCCAATTGATAGTAGTGTCAAATGGGGAGTGAAATTGGTTTGAAAGCTATCAAAATTTCCATTTTATACATGTAAAATTTGACATGCCTTTAGGCATACAAGAGAAAATATCAAATTGGAAGTCAGAAATATTTGTTGTAAACCCATGTGCAATGTTTATAATAAATATGACTTCAGTTGTGATCAACATGGAGATAGTATTAAAGCCATGGCATTAGAGAAAATATTCTGAGGAGAAAGTGTTATGATAAGCATCAGCAACACTTACAAAGCACTTAACAAGTGCCAGATACTGTTCTAAGCATTTTATTTATATTCTCTCATTTAATACAATAACTCAAGGCAGTAGATACTATAATTACCTCCATTTTATAGATGATAAAACTGAAACACAAAAAGAATAAGAGACTTGCCCAAGGTTACATAGCCAGTAAGTGGTAAGTTTTGATTTGAACACACAGTGTCTGTTTCCAAACTCCATGGAGAAATACGAGGAGTCCCAAGATGAAGCTATTATTTCAGATGGCTGAGGAGTCGAACTCACCAAAAGATGAAAAAAGAGGTGGAGGAGCTAGTAAAAAAGAATGAGAAGAGTGGACAAAAGGAAAATCAGGACAAAGTGATGTCACAGTAAGGATGGGTTATTTTTCAAAGGAGGGAGGAGTCATCTACACTGAATTCTGCTGAGAGATAAAATAAGATACAGACTGAAAAGTGTCCCCCTGAATTTGGCTATAAGGAGATTGCTGGACTAGAGTTTCAGTGGAATGGTGGGAATAGAGAGTGCCTAGAAGGTGGGTATTTGAAGAAAAGGTTACTGCATAGGCAGTTCCTTTGTGATGGTAAGGCATAATGTGATAATGTAGAAAGAATAAAAGAATAAATAAATGTAAGAATGGAGTTTGATAATATGGGAGCAACAGAGACAGCATGAAAAATGAAGTTAGAGAGGTGTTAAGTACCACATCACCAAGGTCCTTACATTTCTGGATCTCTCCATGAAAATAATTGCAGTTATTACTATTTTGCAAGCAAATGTCTCAATTTATTATTTCAAAATGACATATGCTGCAAAGAAATCAGACCATCATTTGTAAAGAGTTTGATGGGAATATGCAATAAGTGATAATATTTGGAAATTTTAACTCCTCATTTTTGCATATAGAATTTTTGCTAAGAATAGACTTGTTAAATCTTCATGTGTAAATTTTTTAAGTTAAATTTACATATAGTGAAATGCATAAAAGTTAACTGTTTCATCTGTAGTTTCCCATTTATTATTTATCTTATTGTGTCAGAAATAGTAAGTAATTGAACTGTGCTCAATCTAATGCCTATTCAAAATTATTTCTCAACTATGAATCTCACTCTCAGACCCCTCCACAAAAAGAAAATGAAAATTATCAAATTTGAGAATAAATTGATTAGCACTTTCAAATCTGTAAGTGCTACACAAACGTAAGATATTAAAATAAGATATGTTCCAGAATAACCTTCATAGTAAACCTTCCTCCTATGAAATTATGCAAAAACTGTGTTAAACTGGATATATGATACATGTATGTAAAAGTTTTATGGAAGTGTCTAAAAGTGATAAGTATCACAGTAGGAAAAAAATTGCTAAACATCCCAAGGACAAAAGAAAACTGTTATTCACTGATGCATTCTAAAGAAAGTTTAGGAGCTTCTTACTATTGAACCATCTTTAAAAATCTTCTTGCTAGATCATTACTCTGCTATTACTCCTCTCTTTGAACATAAATGGTGGACTATGAGAATGACATGTTTCCAGTGACCTCACACCTGTTGTGCAATGATTAATCATCATGAACACAAGTTAAGATCAAGCCATGGGAAACTTGTCTGCTCCTATCTAATTTGATTAATGAGTTTTATGGATGAGATGCATTGTGAAGAAAAAGTTAAAAGTACCTGAGGCAAAGTACAATTGTAGTACATCTCACGTAAAGTTTTAGGGAAATAGACACAACTCTGAACATAAAAATTCCAGTTACAAAGTGACAAGATCATCTAACCAAGGTGATTATTTATGATCACAAAAGATTTCAATATTCTCTATACTCTGAAAATAAATAATAAATCCTCTACTATGTATTTTCTTATTGATAGCTATTCACATACTCTTCTAACCAGTAAGAGACTGATGCTTCTTTAAATTGGTTTCTTTACAAGCCCAACAGCATCAATCTTTTAAAAGTAATTAGGGTTATTCAAATATTGACATTGTCATTCATAAAACAATATAGTTCCTTACTTAAGTAAGAATCGAATTGCACTTATGACATTTAATTAAAAATGGCCCATGGCAACTTTTCTGGACCTTAATGATTCAGTGAAAAATATAATAATCTCTTTAAAAAGTCAATTGAAAGTAAAGAACAGCTTCAGTAATTTTAAAATATCAATACAGAGCTACAAATAACAGATAAATAAGGTAAATTATTTTTGTCACATTATGGACAAAATCCTTATTAGCATGAGTACTTACATTACCCACTTTCCTGATCTAAACTTGCAGATTTTTCCCTAATGATTGAAATGTTTCCTAATGTTTTATTTAATGTTTGAATATTGAAGCTCTTTTGACATTTACTCCTGAAATAAATTTTCTTCTTCAAACATCCTTACTTCCAAATGTCCTGTCTAATTGACTTTTGTGTATATGAAAATTTAACATTTTAACCTCATTACTCAAAACACAGATCTTTTATGATCTCACTTAAATAGAAACAAAATGGAGAACATAAAATATTGCTAGTCCCTAATACATTCTCTCTCTCAGGTGTCAGACTGTAATATAATTCTACCCAGAAATAATGACCATTGTATTAGTTTCCTAGGTCTGCATAACAAGTTACCACAAACTTAGATGCTCAAAGCAACAGATATTTATTGTCTCACAATTTTAGAGGCTAGAAGTTCAAAATCAAGGAGTTGACAAGATTACAAGCCCTCTCTGAAGGCTCTAGAAGAGAATCCTTCCTTGCCTCTTCCTAGCTTCTGGTGGTTGCAACCTTTGGCATTCCTTGGCTTGTGGGTGTATCATTTCTGTCTCTACCTCTGAAGTCACATGGCTATGTCCAAATATCCTGTGTCTGTGTCCAAATTTCCCTATTCTTATAAGGATTCCAGTCATGAAATTATGACTGCAATCATTATGCCCTCATCCTAAATTGATTACATCTATAATTACCTTATTTCCTAATAAGGTCACATTCACAAGTACTGGGATTCAGGTCTTGAACATATTTTTGCGGGTGACACAATGCAATCCACAACAAACTACCTACAATAACTAGTCCTAAAACCTAATTATTTTCAATCACTGCAAATCATTACTTTAAAAATTATTAATAAGTTGATTTTCGTATTTTACTCATAAAATATTACTTTTTGTTTAAAAATAGTAATAAACAAAATATATATTTATTTCTGATAACAAGATTTGAGAAATAGTTCTCCTGTTGGTGGTGATAAACTTGAAAGAGTATGATCCAATCAACAGCAGCCATAATTTTTCTATAAGTGTTAATTATAACATTAAAGTAATACCTTTTATGGGACTTTTTAAAAATAACTGCCTTCAATTCAGGTCACAGTGGCCAAAAGACTGCAATCCAATAGCAATCTCTCTTAAGGACTGATATAATCCAAAGACAAAATTTAAAGTATCTAGAAGTGATAAAAAGTGTTAAATTTGAACACTAAAATTTCAAATGTATTTTATCACAAAACCAAGCTTTAGATAAGTTTTGAAATGCAGAGAATTAAATTCTACCTTACAAATTAAATGTAGTCTATATGGCTTAACAGTACACCAATTTTTATCAAAGTTGAAAAGACCTAATCAAATTATGAAGAGATACAATTGAATAATAGGCCACCATACAAATGGACAGGAAAAAGATAATCAATACAGAAACTATGCAAGTGATGTGAACAGGAAGTTCACGGGGGTAAACATGAATATTGAATAAACATTTGAATAATTATCAAACTAACAGTAAACAGAAATACAAATTAAAACCATAAGGAGAAGATATCTTAACCCATCATTAGGTTAGCACGAATTTAAAAATTGATGCTCAACACTAAGTCTAGTACATGGGGAAATGAGTCCTGTGTGAGAATATAAATTGGTAGGTCAATTTGGCAAAATCTATATGAATTAGTCAACTTTTTTTATTCACCCGACATAAAAAGCCACACATATACAGAAGAGGCCAAGTATGAGGATGTTCATTGCAGTATTGTTTGTAGCACAATATTCCACATAACGTAAACATCTATCAATTGAGGTATGGCAAATAAATGATCACCTATCCATTCTATGAAAACTGTGCAGCAGTCAAAATGAAGTAGAACTATGTACCAATAAAAGATTTTAAATATATAGTTTTGAGTAAAAATAGCCGGTTGGTGGCACTAAAGGTATTTTTTTTCTGGAAATAAATAGAGAGTGGGAGCAGTTTGTAAGTCAGAGCTCTGCAAATTTGTATGTATAACATATAGATGAATTTTTATCTTTCTGTCTTTTATAGTGGAGAGCCATTAATCCAACTATTACAAAATTAAGTCAGATGATTGAAGTTAAAGTCAAGGGACGGCAGAACGCAAAACTGGTTTCCCCCACTAGAATATCTGCCATTAAGCTTCTGGCCAGCACTTACATATTAGTAAAAGGTTTTCTATAAGCATTAATGGCTAAGGGTTCATGTCACATTCTTATAGGTTATCCCAAAGGCACTTCCAATTCATGGACTCAAAAGATAAACAAAGGTGTGAACACACTGATGTTGTGCCAATGGATTTATCCACAAGAGGACAGAATAGAAAAAGTATCAATTGTAGGAAAACTGTGCCAAATGCCTGCCTATGGCGGGTTATAATATATAAATGCCTGAGGAATCCAGGCTGTAAGTGGCAGACTTTTGAGATGAAAAATCTAAAAAGCTACTGTGAGAGGAATGTAATCTTTCTCTTTCAAATGACGTTGCTAAACAGAGAGGAAGATGGTCGGCAGAAAAGCCTATTAGTCTTCAGTGGATCCATACTAATGAGAGAAAAAGTAGAGTGAGCCCCGATGTCTAGGACCATAATCAGGGATGTCATAATGTCTTTGCTATTTCCTGAGGAGCTTTGGACTTATGGTAATGAAATTTATATTACCACCCCCCTCCTGCCATCTTATATGAAGCCAGTTGGGAAAATGCTCTCATGTCGTTTTTACACACAGAGGATTTGGGGAGAACTATTATAATGAATGGACACATCTGATATCATAACACCCAGTGGCACAGCTATGACTAAAACTATATGTCGAAACACAGACTTCCCCACCAGAGTTAAAGACATACAACGTAAAATAAGGACCCGCAGGAATAAAATAAAAGACAAAGTTTTTATTATTATTAAATTTATTGGGGTGACATTGGTTAATAAGATTATATAAGTTTCAAGTGTACCGTTCTATAATACATCATCTGTATATTGCAGTGTGTGCTGTCACCCCAAATTTAGCCTCCTTCCATCCCACATATTTGACCCCCTTTACCTTCTTCAACCTCCCCCCACATCTTTACCCTCTGGTAACCACCATACTATTGAAAGACAGAGTGTTTAAATGTGAAATATTATAGCTATTTAATAAACTACATGTTTCATAAAATTCATGAAATTAGAAGTCTTCAAAATTTGCCTGTAAGATTTTCAGTCAAAGGACCAATATTTGTTTCCATTCTTATCACAGGAGCCTTTCCAATTAAGGAGTCCCATCAGAGGTCCCCTCAAGTGGAAATAACTCAGATGTAAACATCTGTGGTCTAAAAGCATTCCTCTGGCATATCTTTGTGACAACATCTTCCAGATTGGTAATGAGTGTACCTTTTGAGAAGGTAGAGAATTTCACTGTTACAGGGCTATTAATCAAGTAATTAATGCTGCATAACGTCTTCTACTGACCAGTGGATCCAAAGATGTCCAGATGCTCTGATATCTAATCTTTGAGGAAAAAAAATCCCAAAAGGGGGCCATTTAAAAGTACAAGTTGAAAGTTTTGCCTTACTGTCATCCAAAATACAGCATACCTCAGAGATATTGGAGATTCAATTCCAGAGCACCACAGTGAAGCGAGTATCACAATACAGTGAGTTGTAATTATTTTGCTAGTGGAGGGTCTTGCCTTCAACTTGTAAAAAATGCAACATCTGTGAAGTACAGTAAAACATGGCACAATGAAACAAGGTATGCTTCTACTACCCAAACCAGTAGGTTTCGTTAATTTCTACATTTTCTTTGAACATGTTGAATGAAATAGGTATCAAAGAGGAAAAATAATTCCTTCAGTTAAAAAAAAAAGTAAAACCATGTTAAAGTTTGAGGGTATGGTTTCCTCTTTAATTGTACACAACTCCCATTAATGAGTGGAGTTAACATAAGTGATTTTGACAGCAATTGTCCAAATCAAGGAGGAAACTGAGGACATTTTGAAGAACTGAGATAATTCTATGTTAATAGAGCAAACAAAATAATGTGGATAATGATGGAGGTGTGACAATAATAGCATACACAGAAGCTATAATTTATCTGGGGCTATGTGCCTGACCCTGCAAAAAACACTTTGTTATGAGGAGTTACTCCTCATAACAACCCTGAGAAGTAAATTTACTTTCTTCACTTTGTATAGTATGAAACTGAGGCTTAGCAAAGTTAAAAGACTGGCTGAAGTTCACAACGCTAAAACTTTTGGTATCAAGACTGAAACCCAGCTAACTTGACCCCAAAGCTCATGTTAACTTTAACAAATACAGAGTTGTTAAGAGTGGTTTTAAATCAAGTGCCTCTGAAGGACAATTCAATTCAAACTGGGTTGTTCTTGTAAATGCTTTCAAAAATTCGAAATACAAATGTTTATTGCTTACATACTCTCTGCCAATCTGTTCTAGGTACTCAGTATACAACACTAGGTATATATATATACACACACACACACACATACATATAAATGTATGTGTATATGTATATACTTTTTAAATGTTTAAACATCAAATTTGGGTCACAAAACAGTTTTAACTTGACTAAAAGTAGTCCCATATGAACAATTGCTATACAGGAAAAGATATTGCTGGCTTTTATTTTTAAAAAGATGAAAGATGTGGCCAGCTGAGTGGCGCACTGGTTAAGAGTTGGCTTGGGA
>NW_017731568.1:2191915-2240222 GCF_001890085.2 Hipposideros armiger
CAGAAAAAGCATAATAAATATTGTCATTTCCTGAAGTTTAGAAGAACTTTGCTATTTTTTTCAGTTTCACTTTTTAATCCTGAAGGCATTACTTCAGTGTGTATACATTTATGCTAATCATATACCACAGCCATGGGTTCTTCTATCAATATGAAATGTTTTGTACTTGCTGTTTTTGTGCATCTTGTATTGTTATGTGCAATATACAAAATAATGTGTCTAACTATGCCATTTATGCTTTTGAAAGAAAAAGCAAATTACTTACTGAAGAGAATGGCATTTGCATGCATGTGTGTCAGCTTTCAAGCCATTTCCTTCTACAAAATATTGCTTTCTACACTTAGAAAATGCATCCATCCATCAGTTACAAACCATTTCAAAGCACTTTATGAATCTACAGAGCAAAATGTACTTATCTTACATTGGCAGTGTCCCAGCTGTTACAAAATTGCTATTGTCCTAATACTTACAAGGCAATTTTAGCATCAGTTAATAATTTTACAGGATAGATAACTTCTAAAGCATTATAAAATGACAGACATTAAACAATAGCAACTTAGCATTTTTTGAAACAGTTCATGACAGCTTAAAAACTAAAGTGATTTTAATGTATAGTCTATGCAGTTTTAGTTTCTCATTGACAATTCCTTTAGAAGATAAAAATGTGAAAATCCTTTTAAATAGTGGGTGAAAGAATAAAACATATTTATCTTTAAAAGATATTCAGTAAAAATCTCAATTAGAAATAATGTCTCAAATCTTCCCATACAGATAGTAGGTGACAAGAATTTGAATTTATTTAGGCAGAGAAAAAAAATGATGGTATCATTTAATGGTAGGGTTCCACAAAATAAAAAGGCATATCTATTCATTAAAGCTAATACAAAAAGAAAAATACAACGAATAGCATTTTATATAAATCAGTATGCATTATTTCTTTCTAAACACTGTTTTCTATCAATCTTAGTTTAAAAGCTTCAGTTAAAAGGAATATCTGGGTAAATGTAACACATGTGTTCTCCCTCACTTCCTTTGTTTAAGTTGTTGGGATAGCCATACAACCCATTTTGGGCTGGATATTTTATCATTCACCTTTGATAGCTAATGCCTTGATGGTACAGAAAGAAAAATAGCTCTAAACAAATTACATTAATTGGTAGTTTGATGCTATACAAGTGCAATCTCTTCAAGGAAAAAAATGCCTTTGATAACCACCAATATCCAACATTGGCTATTTTCATAAATGGACTTATTAAATAAAACCAATTATTCTATGAATGTTTACAAAGGCCAAGTAATTGATCACATTATCAAAATACAACTCAAATCCCTTTTGTACACAATTACCATCTTTTTCTCTGTCACTGAGCATATTGATATCTCATGGGCTCATTGTATAACAGCTACTTAAGAAAATCAAGTGTAAGTTGAATTTTCCAGTGATGTAAATTATGTTCACACATTTAATTTTCTATAGAATGTTACATGTATTAATTTAATACTGGTATTGCTTCAAAACTATAAAACAGAAAGTTTGCATAATTTCAACCTTTTTGTGGTACCAGCATACATAAAGTGTAATTCAAAGAGTCTCAAATACTTTTCCAGTATGCAATGCATGCTATTTATTAAATAGTTGTGTATTATAAGACATACAAATTCTTATTTCATTCTTAAGGAAGGAATTCATGTGGTAAAATAGATCACATAGCCAGCAACCTATATTGCCAGTTCCACAGAGATAGGGACCATACCTATTACAAATTATTCCTAGTCATCACACACACTGCCTGGAACATAATGTGTGTACCACAGGTATTGTTGACTGACTGATTTGGTCTTATTCAATTGAGATTAACTATTTCAATCCTATTTCAATTAGCTGTTTCATTTACATTTTAAATTTCAAGATTTCCTCAGTGTTCATATAGAGAATAGATCTCAGAAATAATCCACTGGACTCTGACTCAAACAGCCACTTCTTGCCAAAAATTAAATGAGAAATATAAATATTTCTATTAAAAAGCTATTCTATCATATACTTACATGTCACTTACAAACCTTATGACATTCTTAATAAATTATTCATAATAACATGAAACTGACTCATATCAACAATAAAAATATAGAAAATGAAGGTAATATTAGGTCTTTCTTTTAGTCTTCAAATATCAAACTAATAATAACCTATTTAAATTATCAAATATTTATTTACTGTTGCCTTTGTTAACATGTTTATTATTAATTAGTATTGACTATAACAGGCTTCATACAACATAACTAAGTGAAAAACATAAATAATTATTGGTAATGAGAGGCTAACATGTCAATTAAAATTGTAACGTTAAAATGTAATTAAATTCCATCATTTTTTAATCTCAGTCTGAAAATATAAGTCCATCTTCCCAATTTTTGGCAAAAAATATATTTAAAGACAGTGGTAATGAATGTCTATTTATAAGAACAAACAAACTTATTTATGTTGGGGGAGTGCCACAGAAGTGGGTAGAATTTGGCAAGCCCCAGTGTTCCCAAACAAGGCAGTAGCCTAAGGCTCCCCGTCATCTTTTATTACTGTGCTTTAAGATTTTTAGACAATCCAGCATGCAGTCTTTAAAATTTGTTTGTAATACCTCTTTCTTTTTTATTTATTTTTTTTTCAGTTACAGTTGGCATATAATATATGCCAACTGCATATATTATATTAGTATCAGGTATACAACATAGTGATTAGACATTTATATAACCTACGAGATGATCACCCTGATAAATCTAGTACCTACCTGGCATCATGAATAGTTATTACAGTATTATTGAATATTCTTTATGCTATACTTTACATCCCCATGACTCTTTTAAATTTACCAATTGTACCTCTTAATCCCGTCCCCTTTTTCACAGATCCCCACAGACCCTCTCCCATTTGTTCTCTGTGTCTATGATTTTCTTCCTGTTTTGTCTGTTTGTTTATATTGTTCTTTAGATTCCATATACAAGTGAAATCATATGGCATTTGTTTCTCTCTGTCTGACTTACTCCACTCCGCACAATACCCTCTAGCTCCATCCATGTTGTTGCAAATGGCAAAATTTTATTCTTTTTTATGGCTGAGTAATACTCCATTGTACATATGTACCACATCTTCGTTATCCATTCATCCACTGATGGACACCCAAGTTGCCTCCCTACCTTAGCCATTGTAAAAAATGCTACAATGAAAATATGGATGTGCATGTCCCTTTGAAGTAGTGTTTTAAGTTTCTTCAGATAAATACCTAGGAATGGGATTACTGGGTCCTTTTTTGTCTCTTCTTATACCCCTTGTTTTAAAGATTATTTCGTCCAATATAAATATTGCTACTCCAGCTTTTAGTGTTTGTTTGTTTACATTTTCATGGATCATCTTTTCCTATCCCTTGACTTTCAGTCAGTGTGTGTCTTTCAACCTGAAGTGAGTCTCTTGTAGACAGCATATGTAAGGGTTTTATTTTCTTATCCATTCAGCCACCCTGAATGTCTTTCAATTAGAGCATTTAATCCATTTACATTGAAAGTAATGATTGATAGACATGTAGTTATTGCCATTTTATTATTCATATTTTTTATCTTTTTTCTTTTTCTTCTTTTTAAACCAGCTCCTCTAACATTTCTTGCAATACTGGTTTGGTGGTGATGAATTCCTTTAGCTTTTCCTTGTCCGGGAAGCTCTTTATCTGTCCTTCGATTCTAAATGATACCTTTGCTGGGTAGAGTAATCTTGGTTACAGGTTCTTGCTTTTCATCACTGAATATTTTGTGCCAATTCCTTCTGACCTGCAAAGTTTCTGTTGAGAAGTCAACTGAGAGTCTTATAGGAGCTTCTTTGTAAGTAACTGCTTTTCTCTTGCTGCTTTTAAGATTCTCTCTTTGTCATTAACCTTTGACATTTTAATTGTGATGTGTCTTGGTGTGGGCCTCTTTGGGTTCATTTTCTTTGGGACTCTGCACTTTCTGGGCTTGTAGTCTATTTCCTTCACCACATTAGGAAAGTTTTCCATCATTATTTCTTCAAATAAGTTCTCAGTCGCTTGCTTTCTCTTCTTCTGGTACCCCTATAATGTGAATGTTGTTACCCTTGATATTGTCCCAAAAACTATCCTCATTTGGAGGGGGATTCATTTTTCTTTTTGCCTCTCTGATTCAGTGTTTTCTGCTACCTTATCTTCCAAATCACTGATTTGATCCTCTGTTTCAGCTAATATGTTGATTCCCTCTAATGTATTCTCTTTTAAAAAAAAAAAGATGTTATTGGGGAATTGGGGAGGGGAACAGTGTTGGGGAATTGAGGAAGGGGAACATTGTGTTTTTGCAGGACCCATCAGCTCCAAGTCAAATTGTTGTCCTTCAGTCTTAGTTGTGGTAGGCACAAACCGAGTTCCAAGTCTACTTGCCACTTTCAATCTAGTTGTGGGGGGTCATTGTCCACCATTCCATGCTGGAGTCGAACCAGCAACATTGTTGCACACTGAGCCATCCAGGGTCCCATAGGCAGCTCGCAGCTGCTCAGCTCAAGGTGCCATGTTCAACCATAGTTGCAGGGCAGGGCATAGCCCACCATCCCATGCGGGAGTCAAACCAGCAACCTTGTTGTTAAGAGCACAGACTCTCACCAGCTCAGCAGCAGCTCAGCTTGGATGCAGCTCACTGGCCCATGTGGGAATCAAACCGGCGACGCTGATACTCATAGTTTGCACTCTAACCAACTGAGCAACTCAGCCAGCCCCCTAATGCATTCTTTATTTCAGTATTGTATTCTTCATTTCTGACTGGTTCTTTGTTATGTTTTCTATCTCCATTTTTATGTTTTCTATATCTTTGTTGAAATTCTCACTGAGATCATTGAGCATCCTTATAACCATGGTTTTGAACTCTGCATCTGGTAGATTGCTTGTTTCCATTTTGATTAGTTCTTTTTCTGGAGCTTTGTTTTGTTCTTTCATTTGGGACATGTTTCTTTGTCTCCCCATTTTGGCTGCCTCCCTGTGTGTGTGTCTATTAGGTAGAGCTGCTATGTCTCCTGGTCTTACTAGTGTGGCCTTATGTAATAGGTATTCTGTAGGGCCCAGTGGCACAGTCTCCCTGGTCACCTGAGCTGGGTGCTGCACATGTGTCCTTTGTGTGGATTTTGTGTGCCCTCATGTTGTAGTTGAGCCTTGATTGCTGTTTGCACATTAATGGGACTTACTCTCAGGGTCATTGGTTGTGAGAACGGCCTTGACTACAGTGGAGATGCTGTTGTTCAGGGTCTGGGCTCCCTGAATAGGATTCGCTTTAGCAGGGCTCTGGTGCCTGCTCAGTCTGCCCTTTGGGTGTGTTGTCTGTGGAGGTAACCAGTTGGTACTCTGGTGTGATCTGAAGTCAGCCACTGGGTGTGCTGACTGGGGCCTGGGAGGGGGAGGGGCCCCACCACAGGCCAAGTTCAGTCTTTGCCTATTCTCTGCCTGGGGCCGCCTGGCATGAGCCATAAAGCAATTCACAGATGTCTTCCACCTGTGCTTGGCTTCGAGGTGCCTGGAAGAGGCCTAGCTGTGATGCAAGGTCAGCTGCCACTAGTGCCAGGCCAGAGGATGCTACCAAGGGGTATGGAGCATGCTGTGGCCAGATGCTGCCTGTTTGAGGTTTGTGAACCTTTGAGTGATTTTAGGAAAGTCTGCAGCATGAGCCTTGATGGCCATTTGGATGGAAAAGTCACTGGAAGCAGCTTGCATGGGTCCACAAGTTGAGAGGGGCAGGGTCTCAGTGACTCAGCAGGGCTGGGTGAACAGTGTTAGCGAAGTTGATGGAGACTCAGATATGGAGGCTGCCTGTGTCTGTGTGCTGGGAGGTGGAAAGGGCCAACAAAGAAACAGGTTTCTGCTAGGATTTCTGTCGGGGAGAAAGCTGCCCCTCCAGCTCTTCCCCTAAAGTCAGACAATTCATTTCTTTCCTGTATGTCCTTGTCACCTTTAAATCTGTTGCCCAGTGCTTCAGCTCAGAGCGAGTGAGTCCGTCATTGAGTAAGTCTCTGTATGGGCCCTTTAAGTGGAAACCATAGGACTCCAGCCTCCCTTCGTCTCACTCTGCCACAATCTCTGCCGGTTTTCACAGCCAGAAGTAATGAGGACTTCTCTTCCTGGCACTGGAACCCTGAGTTAGGGAGTCTGGTGTGGGGCTCGGACCCCTTACTTCTCAGGGGGGACCTCCATAGCCAAAATACCCCTCCCGATTTTTAGCTGCCACGTGTGGGTGAGGGGACCAGCTCATTCCATGTCTCTGCTCTTCCGACCAGTCTCGAGGTGGCTTCTTCTGTATGTCCTTAAGTATAGGACTTCTGTTGAGCTAGACTTCAGGCGATTCTCATTGATGGTTATTCTGTAGTTTAGTTGTAATTTTGATGTGGGTGTGACAGGATGCCAGCACAGCATTTACTTACACTGCCATCTTGACCAGAAATACCTGTAATGTCTCTTTCCTGAATAGATCTTGAGTAGGTTTCCACTTTCTTGTTCCCGTTACATGGCCATGCTCCATTGCTACCATCTATGTGTCCCCAAATGTGAAGACTATTTCTAGTCCAGCTCTTAGAAAGGATCAGACACTTGGCCTACAGGGAAATAAACCTGAATTTGTATCCTAAATTAAACCTGGACCCAGTATCTGTAGATTAGACTACCTCACTGGAGGATTTTACTGTAGATTTTTAGGCATATAACTGGGAACTTTCAATGGATATTTATTTATCATGTTGTTGAATACCAAAACCTAAAACCTTGTTAACAGTTTTTGCTAACTTCTCATAAACAGGTGCATTGCATAAATTATTAATGTAAACAAATTACATTTTGAAGATGTTCATATCATTCAGATACACATCAACTGGTTTCAGGCAAAAAAACCCAGAAGAGCAAAATATGACAGTTTAAACAGGAAAATTACTGTTTAAACAAGGAGGCATTAGCATTATGTTATAATTTTGAATACAACTCCAGATATCATACTATTTCTACAAAACTGGTCCATGGTTAGCATATATGAATCATCCTCCTAAGATTTCCCATTGCTGTAATTGGTCTAGTCTAAAGCAGGCAGACCCAATATGAGGAAGAATGCAAAGTAATCTGATTTCTGGGATAGCCTATACGCTAAAGTCAACATGATCCTGCACCTCTGGAGCTTACCAGTTGTCACTCTGCTGAGGCTCTCCCAGGCCCATTTAACTGAAACTGCCATTTTTAACAGAAGCCCTAAAGCTATTGTCTTCTGATGGGAAAAGTGACTCTATTTGGTTTCAATGCAACTTTTTAGAAATAAATTGTCAACCCTGTTAGAATCTACCCACAGCTTTAAGTTGCCCTTCACACCACAGTGGTACAATCTGAGACTTTCTGTAGATAATCTCATCTGAGCCCTAGAATGACTTTAATCTTTCATACATTTAATAAGGTGCTAATATTTCAGTATCCAATTTAAAGCTAGAATGCTTGGATTTAATTCCTGCTTTAGCGTTTTTTACTGTGTAACCTTGGGAAAATTGTTTAGAAAAGGTGCTAAATACCTTTCCTTACTTTTAAAATGGCAATGATTATGATTATACTAACTACTAAAGAAGATTAAATTTAACTGATAAAATCTATATAAATTGTTTCTGAACAGTACCTGACATACATTAAGAACTCAAATCCAAGACAGTTATCATATTTAACATGTTTGGTTTCATCATCTCCTACCTATTAAGTATATTCTTTATCACAGTAAATCAGAAATTCATTTTACTCAATATGAGGTTGGCCAGTTATGTTCGCAAACTCATCCTAGAAAAAGTTCTATATACCATATTGCTAAATATCACTATGGTCACCTTCAAAGTACTCCCCTTGGGAAGCTATGCAACAGTGCCAGTGCCTAGTCCACCCTTCAAAGCAATTTTGGAACTCTTTTTCTGGAATGGCCATCAGAGCTGTCACTGTATTACCCTTGATGTCCTGAATGTCATCAAAATGTCTTCCTTTGAATATTTCCTTTATCTTTGGGTAAAGAAAGAATTAATTGGGGGCCAGATCAGTTGAGTAGGGAGGGTGTTCTAACACAGTTATTTGTTTACTGGCTAAAAACTCACAGTGCCGTGTGAGCTGGTGCATTGTTGTGATAAAAGAGCCATGAATTGTTGGCAAAAGTTCAGGTTGTCTAACTTTTTTGTGCAGCTTTTTCAGCACTTCCAAATAGTAAACTTGGTAAACTCTTTGTCCAGTTGGTACAAATCCATAATGAATAATCCTTCTGATATTAAAAAAAGGTTAGCAACATCACTGCAACAAGTTCATGTACTTAATTGTCAGACCTCATACATACATTTATGTAGTACATAATATAAAATATATAGTATATAATAATCAATAGAAAGCTTATATAAAAATCATAATTGAAGGAAGTATACAAATTCTTAAAATCTGAGACAGGATGACTAAACCTTTTTGAAAATAAGGGTTTCAGAAATGTAAAGCACACAAACTTTGTTTCTGTTATTGAAAATGAGGATATTGATGCTATTATTTCTGGTTTACCCATGAAACATTGATTCAGTTTTTTCATAAGTTAGGTGGAGCTTATTTTGGAGACTTATTTACTTTGAACATGTGATTTCATGTACCTTTTTCTCAAAATTTTGATCTAATAGTAAATCCAATATATTGTTTTATTTATGTTTGAATGCTAAAAATAGATATTCCAATCATAAATGCTTATGCTGATATTATTATTTTAGATATATTAATTTTTAAACTATAAGGATTAATTCAATTTTGAACAGATGCATTGAAAATGAAAACCTAATTCTCAAATACAGAGTAGATAACTAAAAAAAATAAAATAAAAGAGTTACACTGAAACAAACATACTTACGACTGCTTATGTTAATGGTAAAAAAATCATGAAACAAATGAGTTTATTTCAGAGAAATCATTGAAAGTAGCTTTTATTTTACAACAGTACTATATAAAATATTAGATAAGAAAATGTGTGAAATGGGCTTAACATAATGGCTGGCATAGTAAGCCCTTAGTATATGTTAGCTATCACTAATATCATCATCATCACATTATATAAACAATGTTATCTTTTCATTATCTGTTTCCATTTTAAGTGTAAACTCCTTGATCAACAGACACAAGAGTACACTTTTTTGTGTGCCTGGAATGTGTGAATAATTTATTATTTTTCAGACTCTGCTTCCACCCAAACATGACCCCTTTTAGTTTCATCTTAACTGTATTGTATATCGGTACTTCAACATGGTAACAATCCATCTCTTCCTAAAGTTTAATTCTACAAACATAGTAATAGAACATTTTTTCTTCATTATAAGTAATAATTTTTATAATGTTAAATGCTGCTATTGTAAATTAACAATAAGAAAATATTTAATGAACGAACATTCAGCTGTCTACCAGAGATAAAAGATAGAGGGATTGTATTGTGTCTCTCAGTTGAAGGAGCACCATATAACAGTTCTGGGATTGACACTGCTATTCTCATACAAAAACTATGCCCAGTAATGCCAAATATGTTGTTGTTATTTTTCTCAAGCATAACCACCCATAATTGGGCAAAAAGAATTTCACAATAAATTAACAATTGTATTGTCTTTTAAGATATAGTAAATATCCAAACTGAAACTATTAACCCTAAAGTAAATTGTCTAAAGTTGTGTTTTTACAGTAACCTGCAACATTTTTTTAAATCACTATTGCCCAATTATGATTTCATCTTGGAAAAAGGACAAAAAAGTTTTTCTAAACAGCAATAGTTCCAGAGTGCTTATAAAAGGAACAGATACCTTCAAGATGAGATGTCCTGTTTTGTCTAATGAATTAAATCAGTTTATCATTTTTTTAGTATGAATATAGAATTTTCAATAAGATTGAAAAATATAATTCTGTAAAAAAAATGCAAGTCTATTCTTAGCATCTCAGCACAAACACACACAAAAAAATCAGAGTTTAAAAGTTATGGTTAAATGCACATAGAAATTAGAAAATTAAATCATGATATTTTCAAAGTAAATAACATTTACAGAATTTTTTATTTTCTGTACCTGCCAAAATGCTTACACATTTAACTATAAAGCTTTGATTCTTGGCAAAGTCTAATATATGAGTTATATTCTGCTATTAAATCTTCACATATATTTATTATTCTATTTGCCTATACTCATCTTTTGATACCATCTTAGATTTAAATATTTTTTAGTTGCTCACATTTCTGAGGATAGAACTAAGTTGTTACGATAGGAATAATGTTTTCTTCAAGAATTTTTTGAAGCATGAAAGTTCAGGTCATGAATAGCTTTCAAAACATATGCCCTCAAATTACAATGTATTTCATTTGTCATCTTCCCATAGACGGTCCTGACGTTATTTATAATATATATGATCTTTAAATAGAGGGTATGTCTGATGATTTTCCATAGCTGAGAACATTTATGGCACAGAAAGGCATTGTGGCAAACATTAAGACAGACTATGAGCAAACTTTCTTTTTTTTTTATTGTTAGTTTCAGGTGTACAGAACAATGCAATAGTTACCCTTTTCACCCTCACAAAGTAACAAGCCCCCTCCCCCCATGAGCAAACTTTCTTATAGGATTGACAAACCTTTCAAAAACAAGCAGGAAAAAGAATCATGGACTCTGCTCTTCATAGCTCTCTCCTCCACATTTCTTTCAATACTGTACTCAGAGTGATTTGTGATTAGTCTACTTCAAACAATAAACAAAATATGCACTAAGTTGGCATTTGTTACATTCTGTGGAGATAACAAATGTGTAAGATATCAACCTGGCCCTAGGACGTTACAGTGTACCCAGAAGATAGAGTTAAACTTTGGGAAACTAACTTGGAAGATAATAAGGTATTAAAATGTACAGAAGGGCCTATAATTGTGCCAGAGGTAATATTTTTAAGGACCTGTCAGTGCATCTTGAGAGGTACTCATATACGAGTTTCTTTCCCTGCAACACTTTTGCTCCTTTGTCCCAGTAATGAATAAAGTGAATGCCACCTAAGGAAGGAGGATCCAAACAGTTTCTGTCAGATGGGGAAATAAAAAGGCCTTCCATCCCTAGGGGGAAAAGTCAAGAGAAAAACACAGAATGAAGGAAAAAGCATGCAGTCAATCATGAATATCCTTTCTTGCCATTGCTCCATGCCCCAGAGAGAGGAGGGGCCAGGAGTGGTACATTATCGAGGGTGTGTGTGTGTGTGTGTGTGTGTGTGTGTGTGTGTGTGTGTGTTCAATCACATAGAGTATTTATTTGGCCAGAACACTAGTTTAAATTGTGATGGTCTGAAATCATTGTTGACTTCAGTTGACATACTGTTTTTCAGACCATTGGAACTAACCTTGGTGCACATTGAAAGTATGCTCTCAAAATATTTGGATTATCTTAGCTGAGGCAAATTCACTAGGGTTTGACTTTTGCCAAGATTTTTTAAACATTTTTTTAAAATAAGTTTAGACATAGAAAGTTACACAAGTAGTACAAAGAATTCTTGTATACCTTCCACCCAGCTTCCCATAATGCTACATCTTATATAACCATAGTTCAAGTATTAAAACCAAGAAATTAACAATGACACAATGTCATTAATAAATATGCGGATCTTATTAAAAATTTGCCAGTTTTTCCACTAATATCCTTTTTTTCTGGTTCAAGACCCAATCCAGGGTCCCATATTTTATTTAGTTGTAATGAATGTCTCTTTAGGGTTCTTCAATCTGTGGCAGTTCCTCAGCATTTCAAGCTCTGTACACTTTGGAAGTATATGTGCCAGTTATTTTTTAGAATATCGCTCAATTTGTGTTTTTCTGATACTTTCTCATAATTAGGATGATGTTATACTTTTTTGGCAAAAATAAAACAGAGTGATGTTTGTCCTTCTCAGTACATCATATAATGGGGTATATATGACAGTATTATATCTTATTAGTGGTATTGTTAACTCTGATCACATGGCTAAATAGTGTCTGTAAGGTGTCTCCTTGGCAATATTTATATTTTCATTTGGTAGTTAGCAAATATTTTGTGAGCAAATACCTTAACACTATGTAAATATCCTGTTTCTCATTAGTTATTCATTTTAGCATCCACTGATGGTTTGAATAATATGTATACAGATAAATAGATAAAACAAATTTTCCAGTGGTATTTGTTTAATGGTGAATTTCTATTTCCCTTATTCCTTGTAGATTTATTAATTTATATTCTAGTATAAAGGAGAGTACCCTCTTCTATTTTTCCATTTATTTCTGTATGGAGTCATTGATAATTATTATAACCTAAAGGTAATAATACATCTAACAGTATCTGGGTTGTTTTCTAATTGGCCCAACTTTGGCCATTGAGAGCTCTTTAAACTTGGTTTTTGTGTTTTGTTTTGTTTTGGGTACCTCCATTTTGTGAGTACTTTTATACTTCTGTTACCTTAAGATGTTCCAGTCTCATCTTGTATTTTCTTTGCCCTGGTCCTTCCAAAAAGCCCTGAGCTGGTTCCTTTCATTGGAAAATGATATTTAGATTCCAAGATCTAAGTGCTTGTGAGTACTGAGTGTCATTGTTTCTAGGCCATCTCAGAGAACAGAGTTAGAACATATACATATGTATAATAACACACAATTATGCATACTTGCTTAATTCTGTATGTATCCATCTGTGTGTGTGTGTGTGTATGTGTATTAAAAACTATGAGTTCATCCTAATACCTTTGATTCCAATTTAACAGGACAGGGTTCATTTGAGTCTTTCCTATTTTCATGTGTAAACTCTTTCTCTGACAGTGAGAAACATGCTCTTTTTATTAACGATATATTTGCTTATTCTTTCAAACCTAGTATGAACATAAAATAGTTCCGAATTGCTAACTTATACTCACAACAAGCAGGACACTTAATGTACACTGCATCAAGCGCTACAGGTTAGCAACAATCTGTGACGGTAAAACACCTGGCTTCTCAGGGCCCATACCTGATATGTGGGCATTCAAAGTTTCCACATGCTCAATTGCTGAAAATACAGGTACATCAAAGGAGGACTTGGGGGTCATTGCAAAGACTGTAAAGTGTGAGTATTTTATGCCCAGAAGCAATGACCAAGTTCACAATCAGAAGGAATAGATTCCAGAATATTCCAGTGGGACCAGTCCCTCTGTGAACTGCATTGGGGCGGGGGGGGGGGATGGTATCCGGGTAGAATGAGGGTCATCTCAGCAGAAGGAACAGGGCCTCCAGAACGGTACAAAACACCTCCATTATAAGCTTTCCTTGGAAACCTTCCATCTTGGAAGGGAGGTGGGGAAGGAGAGACACTTTGAGGGATTTGGGGAGAGCTAATCCTATCAGAGAGTTTAAATGGAAAGTTGACTGAATGTTACCTTACAGAAACTGTATTTAATTATATATTGCTGTGTAACCAATTACACCAAAACTTAGTGGCTCAAAACAACAAACATTTTTATCTCAAAATATCTATGGCTCAGTAATTCAAGAAGAATGGCTTAGCTGGGTGGTTTGGCTCTGGGTCTCACATAAGATTGCAAACAAAATGTCAGCCAGGGCTTCTGTCATTCAAAGCCTTGATTGGAACTTCAGGGTCTGCTTCCAAGCTCATTCACATGGCTGTTGGCAGATGGCCTCCCTTTCCCACTAGCTATTGGCTAGAGGCCTCAGTTCCTTGTCACATGGATCTCTACATGGGTTTTTTGAGTGTCCTCATGACGTGACACTTGGCTTCCCCCAGAGTGAAACCACCAAAGAAAGAGCAAAGAGGAAACTGCAATGCCCTTATGTCCTAATACCAGAAATTACACATTGTCAATTCCACCATATTCTTTTCTTTAGAAGCAAATCGCTAGTCCACATTCAAGGGGAAGGGAATTAGGCTCCATCATATTGAAGGGAGAAGTCTCAAAGAATATGTGGACATATTTTACAACCATGAAAACTGTTTGTAAAATATAGAAGACACGAGCTACCTATAATTAACAAACAAAAATTTCTTTCATCAGTATAGCCTAGGATTCAGAGCAAGGTCAGCACATAATAAAGGAAAGTTCTTTTTTTATATGTGTTATGTGTAGATTGTCACTCCTGCTACAGGGTAATGATAGATCATTGTGAGCTGAAGTGCTTAAAAAGACCATATAAATTCTCAAATAACTTTTTAAAAGACTAAATCTATACTAACTCTATGAAGTCACTAATAGCATAACCTCTTCTTTTATCTTTATCACCAGTAAGATTGGAAAAGGTTTAAATTCTCATTTTCACAATTCTTGAATTCTACAATATAAAATACTTAAGGTTTAGTAATAATAAACCTTGGGAGAATGAAGTGGACTCAGATATACCTTAGTTGGGATCTCATTTCTAGTTACTAGTTTTGTGTGAAGTTTCTTTATGCTTCAGTCCTCTTATGTGCAAATTGGGATAGTATTATCTTCTACATAGTTGGTGTATCACTAAAGTGCCCAGCACAATAGCAAGAACACAGTAGGTACTCAAAAAAGTGGTACTATCCATACTACATAAGGGTAATTATATTGATAGTTTTAAGATTAAATTTCCTACTCCTCATTCTGTTTACAACTCTGCAAAATGTTATACATAAGTTTAAGCATCAAGGATATACAATCCATTGATGTCAGTAGATAAACTTTGCCATCTTCATCAAATGTAATATTCATAGTAAATAGAACTAATAAAATGTATTCATCAGTACCGAGGATTAAAATACAGCTTTTGAATTATCAGAGGAAGATTTCTGAGACTTAATAGATGTGATACTGGAGTCAGATAGCCTGGTTTAAAATATTGGTTCCACACTTACTAAATGTATGACATTGGACAAATCAGTAACTTTTCTGGCCCTCAGTTTCTATAAAATATAGGCCATCATCTTTACAATATATCTATATAATAGAGATAATAGTACCTTTGTCTTAGGGTTGTTGAAAGGATTGAATGAGTTAATACATTAAAGTAATTAAATGAAAACCCAGAATATAGTAAGTACTAAATAAATATTAGCTATTTTCGTTAATATGATTACATATTACTGTTATTATTATTACATTCATTTTGCTTTTGTTCTTTAGGGGAAGGAAGAGTTTTGAAAGTTAAAAACAAAAGAAAGAACCACTATTAATACCAGATGATATGTTAAAATAATTTCCTGTTGGGTTTTTTGGGGTGAATTACCTTAGGAATAGTAAGGAAAGGTTTTCTTTTTTAACCCCTACCCACTGGAAAGGGAGAAGAATCTCAGAAAAAGGCCAAATGTTGAATGTGGATAAATTTCAGAGCAAAAAATGTCAAACACTGCTTTAATATTTTTGAATCTAGACCAAGATGTATTAACTGTTCATCATTTTTGAGGCCAACCTGAACAGAATGCCATGAGGGGGAAAGAAAAGCTCACAGCTATTTCTATTGTCATGTCCCTGAGTGATCATGTCCCCTCTCCAGCCCCCTGCCCTCGGTGTTCCCCCTCCCCCTACAGTCTCTCCCAGTAGCACTCAGAGATGTGCTAATCACTGACCAGAAAGCTCAGAAGATTCTTAACCCACTTACTTAGTTCCGGTGAAATATTTTGTACCCTTCCACAAGGGTTGAAGTTCCTGTATTTGAGAGAACTTGCCAAGGGGATAAGTGGCCCTGTGTAGCCAAGAAACCTACTCTAAACTCTAGGAAAAATAGCACTAACTTTTCTCCACATGATAGATTTTAGAAAGTATGGTTCAACTGAGAACTATACACAAAAACAAAAGCTCAGCTTGAAATATACATTCATTTATTAGTGGGAAAATATGGAACTTAAGCAGGGAAATTTTAAAAGCCACTACTGTTATACAACATAGTGGTAGCTTCTCCTGGTCGACAGAGGTCTAGTCACCTAAGTGACTATCACCCACTCCAACTTTACCTAATGGGAAAAATTAGACAAAATCTATACATTGCTTCACCTGCCTGCAACTATGAGAATGGTGACATTTACAGAAACACTCAAATTGTTGCTAGGTCTTAGTGCATACATTTTATTTTTTGTTTCATCTTTTCCTCAAAACTCCCCTTCTGAAATTCTCAAGGAAGAGTTTCACTTGTGTCCAGAAATAAGTTTAAGCCCTCTAATCTCTGCTGGCTTCACAGAATTAAGGAAACCAGAAGACATTTGAGGGAGGTGGCACACCACCATTATGGCAGCCTTTCTCCACCATCCCCTCGCTATTGTCCCTCATAACGTGAATTTATCAGCTACAGACTGGGGAGTCGGAGATAGCCCTCTACCTGGCTCCAAGTGGAATTTTGGTAGTATTATGCTTTAAGCTAATTTATACTAAATGCTATTGACTTCCATATAATGTTTTCATTGTAAATGAAATAATTTAGTATCTTAGTTTAATAGAAGAATGATGAGATTGTCTTCACTGAAAAAAAAACACTGTACAAGATTGTAGAGATGGTGTAGCCTTATGGTGGCTTTCAAAATGGAGAATTGACCTTATTGTTACAGAACTGATGAAGTAGTATAATTCTTGGCAAAGAAAAAAAGGAATAAAAAAGGAAAATTAAAAATAGAAGTGAAGACTAATGTTTGTCTCTTTTAGTACTAGATATTCTTTTGAGTGAGGCCATAAGCTCATGATTTTGTTTATTCTAAACATTAAAATGGGCTTATCAGTCTTTGCCTATTTTCAATCACAGATAATAATAACTCCCAATAATGGGTATAAAGTACATTTTATTTTTCACAAAGCAAAGTTGACTTCTTGCTGAAATTTACTTGAGCAATTGAGTAAATACCATTTATTTACATGCCTTCAGTTCCTAAACAAGAAAGAAAATACTTGCACCTTGAACTATAATTTCCTATTCCTCTGGAAAGTTGTCATTGAACTCATATAAAGCTCTATGACTCTCACCTCTGCTCTGTGGTAACCGAAAGAATTACTTTGCTCTCAGGAATAATTCTTTAAACTCCGAAGTAAGTACTGTCTATCACGCTCTAAGTTTGAATCTATTGAACAAAAAAGAGTTTCAGTGAATTCAAAAGTAAAGTCTATCAAATCTGAATCCTTAATATTCAAAAGAAAAAGTGGAGTCAAAATTTTCATTCCATTGAAAATATGATTTTTCCTGGATTTCAAATGATGCTAACTTAGCATGTGATTCAAGTTAGTTTCCTGTTGGATAGGTAAGAAGTGATATTCTTCAGGGAAATAAATGAAACAGAGGACTCTTAGTGCAACATTAGCTGACCACGGGAAAGTGACAGTCACAGAAGTGACTAACAATGGAGGCTAATTTCAAAATTAAGATAGAATTAGAAAAAAGACACTAGCCCTGTGAATAAGTTATTTTTGTGAAAATGATTAATTCTCATATAAAATAAAGTTTTAATATAATCCCTAGCTTATTAATTTTGATACCCTAGAGCTGCAAAACTATTTTTTTACAACGTAGTCTAGAGAAGGTTCTTTATGAAGAGAGCAAAATGTTCCCAATTTCATTTCTCACCCTTCTTCTGTGCTCCACTCATCACAGAAGAAGGTGTTCTCACTCTGAGGTCTTTCTGTTTAAGAAGAAGAATAGGTCTCTCAAAAGACACATTCTAGGAATTGTACCATCTAGATAGAAGTCATTGTATGGGACTTTGTAGGTTTTCTAAAAGGCAACTTGGATTGCTGCCCATTCAACCTAAATGGAGAGGAGGGAGGAATCTGGAGATCTTGCCATCTGAAACCAAAAGCATCAGTTTGGATCATTTCAAAATTTAAATAAGAAAATAGAAAAATAGCAAAACTCTGTGGTTGGTGAGGTATGGCCAAGACGTGTGTGCTAAAATCTTCTTACCGTCAATTATACTTTTAACAAACCTCAACTAGTTCAGAGTCTACTGAAAATATCAAATTTTTATCCTGAAGACATAACAATCTGTTTCACAATGTTCTATAAAATAGTGAGGTCATCTTGCAAAATAGTTCATTTTATTTAATATGTCTATCTATAAAATGAAAACTTAGATTTTGTTTATGATAATTGGCATTTCATTTGAAATGTTTATTCTAATGATTTTAATTTTTCAAAAGATACATCCCTTTCAAAAAAAATAAAGTTTTAGTATCAAATGATTTTGAAAGTACAATGCCTTTGACTGTTTAAAGGGACTGAAATTTTATTAGTAGGCTTTTAATCATTTAAAATAATAGAGTATCTTCTATTCATTTTCAGTAGAACAAGGCAGTATTAAAACAAGACTGTTCCATCAGAGAAGGTTGATTATTTCCTCAGTGTTTTAAATTATGCATGTGATTGGTGACACAAATACATGTTTAAGTGGTTGCAAATTTAAAAAATCACTATTCCCAAAGAACTAAATTATGCCCAATCATAAATAACAAATTAATTCACCTGCATATTTTGATCTACAACTTACCCTATGAACACGAACATTTTATAAAAGAGAAATATCTTTTCACATCAACTTATATTCATTATATTTCATACAAATATAGTTCAAATCAAATACAAGCCTTGTCAAAGAGGAAAAAAAAAAAAAGGTAGAACTGTTCACTGTTCTTTTCTTCCCCAGATGATCTAGTGTAAGATGTGGGCTGCCATGTTGTACCAAACCTACAGCAACCAGGACCCATTGTTCTCAAGGGAAACATAGCCTATGCGGGAATGCAGTGGTGTGCTCTGCAAGGAACGTGGAAAATAGCATATGTCACTACTGTACAGTACACAACAGACAATTATGATTCAACTGTCCAAATTATAATCAGTTTGACAAATGTCCACAAGCGTCTTCATTCTATTTGATATTTTCCCTAAGACAAGGCAATCACACAACCAGACAATTCCATCAGGGAAGCTTGTTAGCTGCTTAGTCTGTTAAACCCTGGTTGCCATAGCATCTAGAGTTGAAAAAGCTACAGATTGGCATGAAAAAGCATGTCGACAATTGCCCTGTCACAGCATGCAAGCCAGGTCTGCTCAAAGGCAGCACACTACAAGTTTTCTTTCCCAGTTTGCACTACCCCATGCTGTTTAATAATATCCATTTACTGGTATTGGGATTGATCTAGCCCAGTGTAAAATTCACATCTAGTGAGACTTTGCTTTTTACATGGAGTGAAATTCTTTAACAAATGGGAGTATGTCAATTAATTTAGAAATATAATACTGTATATACTATAAGAAGTATATTTAGATTTAATAGAGAAACTGTCCAAAATTTTAACACATGGTTCTTTAATGAGCCAAACAGTTTTACTTGGCAATTTTTCAGTTGACTTTCTAGTCATTTCTGAACCTAACTAGTCATACTTTGGAGATGACAGACAGCACTCAACATTCAGTGGTACATTTTTAAATATTTTAATCATGCCATAGTCATTTCTCCTTTATATGCATGCTATAATTTAATTAAGGACATACATTTTTTTAAATGACTATAATTTAATTAAAGATTAATATCATGAACACTGAAATATTAGAGAGCAGTGTGCATCAATTTTTTTCAAGAGGGACCATATTACTAATGGTGATAAATTACCATGTATTAATAAGAAAAAGTGGGTTTCTAATAAAGGGTATTCAAACCCCTGACAACTCTCAGATTTATACAGTGTATAGATTTTAAATAAAATAAAGCATGTTTACAAACAACCAGTGTTAACTTATTGAAACTACAAAAATGTGAAATTATCTACATAAATTGTGAGATTTATAATTTTTGCCCAGGAGTTTATACTTGGGTTATTCAGTCTTTCCTTCTTCCATTCTAATCCATCACTTCAATTAAGTTTTCTTTCAATGCCACAAAGAAAGAAATACCTTAAAACACATACTAAGAGCACAATTAACCTATCAAACCAATAGTATTTAAAATATGGGCATTTTTTTTCTTGAACACTTGTTCTTTCCATTTACATCCACTGCCTTGCTCTCCTAATGTCACAAAGTCACATTTAATTAAGTAGAAATTATCTCTTTCTTTGAATGTTACATGTGGAAAAAGTTGATAAATAGTTTACCAGAACATAAGAAAGGGAAGTTAATATTTATTCTAAAATAGAGACACTGAAGTAATGATGATTGTTCATATTCCTGAACTATGGAAGACCGTTTTCCTAAACAAGATTGTCAAAGATTTTGTTAAGCAGAATAATCAAAGCACAGCAGTTATATATATATATATATATATATATATATATATATATATATATATATATGAAAATAGTGTCACTGAGTAAGCCTCTTCAAACTATAAATTTAAATCCCTCATTTTCTAGAAATTCTCAAAAATCTCAAAATCTTGGGATGAAACTTGGTTCACATATGGTGTCCATGAATGTGTTTTCTTTTACCACATCTTCCAGTTAAAAGAGAGAGAGTGAGAGAGAGAGAGAGAGAGAAGTTGTTTACTTGTTAAAGGTCTTCTTATAAGCTTTGATGACTCAAAAACACCTTCATTTTAACACATGGAATTTGGCAAAGAAGTTAACCATGTTACCATTTGAAAGACTTTGATATTTTGAAAAGAGAATTTAAAACAACAGACATTGAAAATTAAGTTGGCTTTGTGTATAGAACATAATTTTCTCAAGTATATTTTTTAGTATAAGGCTTACTACTGAAATTTATCTGCCATATATAATACTGTAACATATCAAAGCTACAGTTATCCTGAATGAACAATGGTAAGTAGAGCCACAAAGTTTACCCTGGCATATAAAGTTAAAAAAATACCTTGGTATAGCATTACAGTAATTTAGATAGATAAATGTATATGTCAAATAAAAAGTTTAACAAAAGGTTGGAATGAAATTTCTTTTATACTTTTCCAGAAAGATTGTATTTAAGCTTTTGTTTGTTTATGTCTCATCTTAATTCACATGCAATACAATGAGTAAAATTCTTCAAGTTGGATTCAAGGAGGTACCACCTCTTACCCAGGCTTTAGGATATTCCTGTTTTCCTACAGTCTTCAAAGTATTCAGTTTGCAAAGCTCAAGAACTGGGTAGCATGGAAATGACAGTTTATGCTTTTACTCAGAGTACCTCTGCTTTTAGTCAGGTTACTTCAGATCTTCCTTGTAACTCAAGTGCTGTCTTTGTCGGCAATTACAAACAAATGTTGCTCTTTACAACTGTGCTGTGTGAATATTATCCATTCTCACTACATTTTTAAAGAAAATTAGCTATGTATGAACTGCATTTCCATTTTATACCTGATTTATTTCATGTTACTTCTTCTACTCTGAAACTGGAAATTAAATGATTCTTTCTGAATTAGAATTTTTTTTTTGGATATCATTATTACTTTTGGACATCCTTTACAAATAATCTACCTTTCAGTTATTTTAATTATTGCCAAATTGAAATTATACAAGAAAATGCTGATAAACCTAATCTTCCATAAAAAGAAGGAAAAAAACTTGACTTGTGGTAGTGAATAGGTGGTATCTTCCAATGCTATTAGTTCTTTTTTTCATAATACAACATATAAACATCATAATAAAGATACTACACTGCTTTACTTTGTAAAATAAACACATCCTATTTATTTCCCAAGTGAAATACTACCTTACACAATACATAGCTTTCTTACAAGAGCATACATTCTTGTGTAAAGTAGTTCTCATTTTTTCTGGGTGATTTTGCCTTATTCTGAAATTTTCCTCACCTGACTGAAAGCACATTAACTGCTAGATAGGCATCACACTGATGTCTCCATGCTGTAGCATACAGCCGTGAATTTGCTACGATCTGTTTAATCAGCAGTGTATTGATTTTCCACAGCTTTCCTTCATTTTAGCCCCATAGCAGGCTTCTGTAATTTCCTTTGGACAAAGTGTAACCAAACTGTGCTAAGTGATGTTGATTTGCAGGCAAAAGTAAAGGGGTAAATATAAATTAACAAGCTATAAACATTTTACAAGTGGGGAGTCAATAAAAACAGTGTCTGCAGTTTCTTTTAAAAAAAATGATTTGAAGCAGATTGTTAACAAACGTGTCCAAAGAAACTGACATGAGTCTGAGAATAATTTTTGCGCTTTGTGATTAAGAATTGATCAGTCTAAAAGCCTCGGATGCAACTGAATCACCCATAAGCTGCTGGCCTGAAAAGGCTCAGCAGGGGCTGGTATTTGTTTGTTAAACTCCCATGATTCCAAGTAGATAATTGGTCTGTGAAGTTCATGGCAGAATCTGAATTTGCTTTCTTGCTTCCCAGCTGGCTGAGCACTAGTTTATAGACTTCTGTGTACAAATTTAGCCAGCAGCAAACCTCACATCTTTAATATAAAAGGTGTTTTGTTGTGTTTTTCAGGTGCTGAGTGGAAAGCCCACACTCCAGAAGCTCATTAAAAGGGCCAAGTTACAGTACAGGTTTATTTCTGTCACAGCATCTCTGAAAACAGTGACAAGGATTAATATGTTTCTTTAGTACTGGAAAAAGCCTGACACAGTCCCTTGTGAATTTGATCATCTGTTTCATTGCCTGTATAAGGCTCAATCTCCTATTATATCCTGAAGTTACAGCTGTAAACTAAAGCCGGTAAGAATTTACAACCTATTGCAGAAGCCTGGGGCAAAACTAATTGTTTTATTCAACACTCGTTTGTTTATTATTTATTTCATACCTCTCTCCTATCATCTTTTCCCACCATTCGTCCTCAAAGTCAAGATCATCTTGGCTCTTTGTCTGAAAGAACAGAGCAAATATAGAGACATGGTGAGTTCATGTTCCCAGAAGCTTTCAAAAAGTTTCTACACGTCAGTGTATTGTAGAAATGTGGTCTGCCCTCAATTTTTTATAAAACCTTTCTTACTTTCCTTGAAATGGAAATTCCTTATTAAAAAGCAGTATCTGCTCCAACATTGTAACTGTTGTGTTCTGCATAATCATGTGACAATAGGCTTTATCTGCTAGTGGTTGCTATGTTCCTGGGACATGATTTGACATGTGGTACATGCAAATCCTAATATAGCACAAACTATATCATAAATTATTCTGTTTTACATCAAATTAGATGGGCAAAGCACTATTTACTATTTTCAAAATTAAAAGTTATAATGTGCTATATGGATACCATCTTTTAAATTGAGAAATCTCTCTCTCTCTCTCTCTCTCTCTCTCTCTCTCTCTCTCTCATTACTTGTAGAGGAATACATATTCCTTACCTATCTTTGTTATTATGGTAAATCATATGCTACATTAGAATTGTAGATTCAAAAATATATATTCAAAATTTCAAACTTTATGCAAGTACAAAAAATACAGCACAAACAGAAGGATTTCTAATAATCTATCTGTGTACACCTTTTAAGAAAATTATTGGTGGAAATTATTGCAAGATTAGACTGAAGAAGTACATGTATGAAGTGTTTGAAATTAGACATTAAGCTTCTATTATTCTTAACAGAAGTTGTGTGCCTAATTCCCTATGCATCACAGACATTTTAACCCATAATAACTGATTGTAAATACAGTATGAAACTAGCTGGAGCCTTATTTACACCTGCCAATTTGCTGCCCTCCAGCACTAAAAACAAAAACAAAATGGTAGCAAAAGAACTGCCAAGCAAAACACACACTGCTCCTCATGTAAACTCCTTTCTATTGCCACAAACAGAACCTTTCGCTTCTTGTTTTTCGTCAACAAATTCAACTTTGGGATTTAGAATAAAGTTAAGGAAAAAGACATTTGTGTGACATGACAATAACAAAGTAAATATTAAAAAGATTATCTCCTTTTAACGTGTCCCCTTAAAACATTGTAAGTATTTTAAGTGCCTCCTTGCACTTTTAATTGAGAAGTAATACATGTGCCATACAATGCATATGTTGCAATGACAGCCTCTTATTTTTACTGAATAGTTACAGAATTTTCACTCAATTTTGTTCATACAATAAAAGCCCATGTGATTCATTAAAAAGAAATATATATCATTGATATACATTTGGGTGGATGAAGTTGCATTCTCTCTTGTTTTTTTATCCCCTGTGCTTTTTTTTTATCACATCCCATTTACATAAATAATAGCAGCCCAATTATTTCTGTTTTTATTTTTTTAGAAGCTTAAACCATTTGTCAACATTTTAGTGAGGCTTTCATACTACCTTGATTCAGTGAAAATAACTGCTAAATGTTAGACAGTGTTTTACCCTTCTATTATGGATAGCAATAATTTGCATTATTATTGCATGTATTACTTGACTTGCATATATTAAAATAGTAACATATATTAAAATAGTAACATAAGGCATATAATAATGACTTGCATACATAATGATATGAATAATTTGTGTATCAATAGTGTATTTTTTCAAGGAGCTCAATATGTTTTTTGATATTGAACTCTTTCCTTTTTTTATTTTTCAATTACAATTGACATACAATATTATATTAGTTTCAGGTATACAGGATAGTGATTAGACATTTATATAACTTACAAAATGATCACCTCAATAGTCTAGTACCCATCTGACACCATACATAGTTATTAAAATATTATTGACTATATTTGCTAAGCTGGATTTACATCCCCATGACTATTTTTATAACTGGCAATTTGTACTTTGTAATCCATTCACATTTTTCACCCATTCCCCCAACCCTCCCAAATGGCAACTATCAGTTTGTTCACTGTATCTATGAGTTCCTGTTTTGTTGGTACATCTATTTTATTTTTTAGATTCCACATATAAGTGAAATCATATGGTATTTGTCTTTCTCTGTCTGACTCATTTCACTTAACATAATATTCTATAGGTCCATCCATGTTGTTGCAAATGGTAAGATTTCATTCTCTTTCATGGCTCAGTAATATTTCATTTTATATATGTACCACTTTTCTTCTCCTTTATCGATGGACACCTAGGGTGCTTCCATATTTTGATGATTGTAAATAATGATGCAATGAACATAGGACTGAATATATCTTTTTGAGTTAGTGTTTTGGATTTCTTCAGAAAAATACCCAGAGGTGGAATTGCTGGGTCATAAGGTAATTCTATTTTTAATTTTTTAAGGAACCTCCATACTGTTTTCCATGGTAGCTGCACCAATTTGCAATCCCACCAATAGTGCATGAGGGCTCCCTTTTCTCCATATCTCCACCATCACTTGTTGTTTGTTGATTTATTGATGATGGCATTCTGACAGGTGTGAGGTGACATGTCATTGTGGTCTTAATTTGCATTTCCCTGGTGATTAGTGATGTTAATCATCTTTTCATATGCCTATTGGCCATCTGTATGTCCTCTTTGGAGAAATGTCTATTCAGGTCCTCTGCCCATTTTTTAAATCAGATTGTTTGGTTTTGGGGTGCTCAGTTGTATGAGTTCCTCATATATTTTGGAAATTAACCACTTATGGGATGTATCCTTGGAAAATATCTTCTCCCATTCTGTAGGCTGTCTTTTCCTTTTGTTGATAGTTTCCTTTGCTATGCAAAAACTTCTCAGTTTGATATAGTCCCATTTGCTTATTTTTTCTTTTGTTTCCCTTGCCCAACGAGACCTATCCCTAAAAAATATCACTAAAAAAGTGTCTCAGAGTTTACAGCCTATTTTTTTCTTCTAGGAGTTTCATGATTTCAGGTTTTACACTTAAATCTTTAATCCATTCTGAGTTTATTCTTATATATGGTATAAGAAGGTGGTCTAGTTTTATTTTTTGCTTGTATCTGTCCAGTTTTCTGAGCACAATTTATTGAAGAACTGTTTTTACCCCATTGTATATTCTTGCCTCCTTTGTCATAGATTAATTGACCATATAGGCATGGATTTATTTCTGGGGTCTTCATTCTGTTCCATTGATCTATGTGTCTGTTTTTGTGCCAGTACCATGATGTTTTGATTATTATAGTCTTGCAGTATAATTTGATATCAGGTAGTGTGATACCTCCAACTTTCTTCTTTCTCAAAATTGCTTTGGCTACTCAGGGTATTTTGTGGTTCCATTTCAATTTTAGGATTCTTTAACGCTATTCTTAAACATCGAATACATTGAGTACCAAAAAACTCATACATTTTGATTAAGTTTTTAAGGTTGTTAAGAACAAATATTTTTTATCACATAGAGGAAAATTAAGGATTACTCCATAGACAAAAAAAATTGATGGCTAAGCCAACCTTAGAACTCAATACTCCTTAGACTTTATATCACATCATAATTTTTATGCCAGAGATTTATGATTTTCAGGGCTGGTAAACACAGATGTGGAGATCTATGTTTTATTGGCTAGACTGTAGAATCCTGAAGACAGGATGTCTCATTGAAGTTTTAACCAACACTAAACATGTATTTGGTATTCAGTATATACTCATTACATTGAATAAACTGAGGCTTTCAAGACATAAATTGACACTATATGGTATCTTAACAGATCATATCAGTTCTTGTCACTTATAGCAATGATGTTGATCAGTTTTTCAGGTCAATATATCATAGCTAGAAATTATTGCACAGACTGTATTTTGGGAAATGAAATGAATAGGAATAAAAATCAAAATGGAAAACAGTGTCTGGCATGCTATATTTGAGTGTTGCATTGCTCCTCTATCTTAAAGGAGATTAGGTATTTTAGGAGAGAAAATGGTAAAATTCCAAGAACTGCTTTTTTCTTTTTCGGTAAACCTGGAAAGTCTAGAATCCTATGAAATATTAGTAAACATGAAAATAAATACAAGAATGTTATAAAAGGCATGATTACTGTATATTTATGAGACAGTACTAATCAACCCATATCATTCATTAGAAATTACATGTAAAAAATACAAAGTTTCAATTTTGTGGTTGTTTGATTTGAGTAAGTAAGTAGCATGGCCTTATATTTGCCATGGAACTCTATACCAAGAACTCTAGAGACTAAGATACATTATGTTAAAACAAACTTTGAAATCAACTATATGAACCAATTATATGTAGCTTTAATCAGTTAAAAATACTCAAATATTTCAAATTGTTAGGAATGTTTTAAATGACAAAAGAACAAAAATTTTCATATTCTAACTAGAAGAATGTCCACAAAACATTCTCATGGCTACTTCGGTCTCTTCTTAGATTTAGAATTTTTTTCTACAATATCTGTTCTCAGATATTAAATCCTAGAGTGGTCAGGCATTAAATTATGTAGGTGTATGATAGAAATCTGAGGCATATTTCTAAGAACAAAATTTATGCCAACAGTGTCAATCAGGCACTTTAAAAGTACTGTTTATTTAGGATGATTAATGACTATCTAATGTCTTTGTTGACTTCTCTTTGCAGTTAAGTGGTGGTTTCAAGTTTATTTTGGTAATAAAGCACTGTTCTGGGAAATGAATTCAAATCTTTAGTTGTCATTTATTTAACTTTTAGGTTTTTGTTAAGTGGAAAGTATGCTTTATTCCTTCAATTTTCTTTATTCTGCATTATACTACAGCTTTTCATTAAAAAATGCTCAAACCAGTGAATTACATACATATTATAATGTACTGAAATCTGTAGCTACCCTTAGTTCAAGTAACTTCATAAAGTTAAAGTTAATAATTAATTGTGAATAAAGAGTATTGTAGTTTATACTGTATTTGTGCCCACACGAACAAAATGAATGATTTGTGCTTTTTTAGCTTGTCCTTATTCATCCAGTAATATTTTGTTAATTCTTTTATTCCTGGCTATCAAGCACTTTACTCTATTCAGTTATTTTAGTTTTCATGCAAAGAATATATATTCCAATTAATATAGGTGTCACCAGTGTAGGTGATGTATTCCTAGGGAATTTTATAATTAAAATTACAAAAGAATAATAAATATTTACATAGGGCACACATATACATTGTTCTCATTATAACCAACAATAATATCATAGATAGGGCATTTAGAGTGAAACTTCTTCTTTATTCCCACATTATAGATTGTCATTTTTTGTTGAGCTATTTGTTTGGAAATTTGAAATATGCTTATCTAATTAATTCTTCTTACAGGAAGTTAGTCCTTTGGGGCGAGGGGTGGAATTATAATATCAGGTAGGAGATTAGCTCAAGTGAATTTCTAAGTTTTCATCAACTATATTTATTAGGTTCTTATTTTTTAACAGAACATTATATAATGTTTTGTATGGGAAGAGTCTAAAGAGAAGGGTATGGTTGAGCATTCCTGCCCACAGGGCATTTTAGTATAAATTAGAAGACTAGGACATACATCACGAAGGCTCAGATGCACACCTTTATTAATGAGAGTTACATAAGTACCAAGAAAATGCCAAGTGGAGGCATAATCACAGCCAGGTGGGATTAATCATGGAAAACTTTCCAGAGGAAATTAGCTTTAAGCCAGGTTTTGAAGTAATTAAGAACTATTGAATAGAAAGGAGAGAAACTAAATAAGCTCACAAGAGGTGAATTGAATATCATTCAACAAATATTGAAGGCTTTCTGTGTGCAAGGCACTATGCTCAAAACTTTGTTGATATGCAAAAGACTGATACTGTGCCTGCCCTCATGATCTCTCCATCTAGTGACAGAGACATCGAGGCAGGAAACAAGGGCATGTGCCAAGGCTCAGAGGCAGACACATACAGAAAACATTTTGAAATTGGAAAGACTTTTGTTTGCTTGCACCAAAGATTTCATAGCGAAGAATAAAAATTAGTTATGAAAAGCGCAGGAGTGGGTCATCAGTTGGCAGATAATCTTGAAAGCATATGCATCAGCTAGAAACAGTTTCAGTGCTGAGAGCTGTGAATCAGAAACTCCAAAATGTCATCAGTGTCCCAGGTTCCTTCTTTCTTTCTGATCCATGATTTATAGTGTGAAACTCTAGAACTCATAATCACAAAACATCTTCAGCCAACAGGTATTGGGACTGTATTCCAGGCCAAAAGAAAGAAGAAGAGAAAGAGGTAACTGACTATACCATTTCTGCTTTTCCTTTTGAGGAGCTTTTATGAAAAACTCATCCTGAGACTTCCAATTATATCTTTTTGGACAATATTGTGCCCTTAACTATAAGGGAGGCTGCTCTTGTAGTTTTTCATTAGTCTTATGACCACTCCCAACAAATCAGAGTTACCGTGTGTTGTGAAGAAAATGAGAATGAATGTGGGATGGGCAACCAGTAGTCTTTACCAGAATAAGGTTGAGAAGTTCTTGTTTACAAAGCAATAAATGTGAAAAGGAAAGTGCTGAAGAAACATTACAAAAACAATAATTGACAAAGATTATGTTAAGGATTGCATGTAAAGTAAATTGTTTTTAAAGATTGTATACAAGATTATTTTTAAACTGTTGAGTTAAAGAGCTGAGATATCTTCAATTCAAATAGTTTTATATAAACTCTGGAAATTGTAAATCTAAGAGATAACCTGAGGAAATAATCCTCAACATTTGTTAATGAAAAATTTAGTGTCAAAGGATGGTGTGTGAGTGTGTGTGTGTGTATGTGTGTGTGTGTGTGTGTGTAGACAGAGGAGGGAGGGAGGGAGAGAGAGAGAGAGAGAGAGAGAGAGAGAGAGAGAGAGCGAGCGAGCGCAGGGCTCTAGATTTGAATTTAGTTAACAATCATTCAGTTGTTTAAATCGCAAAGACCGTGATACAATTGTAAAAAATGGGGAAACCACAAATCTTTGCAACAGAAAAAAGACAAAGATGCTTAAGAGGGTAAGACACATGAATAGCACTTTTTTATATATATACATGAGGTGTGATCAAAACATCGGTGAATGCTGCTGCTGAGTGCCATCCAACGAAAAGGCAGGGATCTTCAATATGGGAAGCTGTGCATCCAACCTTAGTAACAATGTGTGACAAGTTTCAACTTCTTTGGTGCAGTCAGTTGAGTGTGAGCTACAGTTGAGAGAAGGTGTGTTTTAAAGTGTGTAGCAAATCATCCTCCATCATGATAACACTCTGTGTTACACATTGCTTCTGGTATGGCAATTTCTGTCAAATAAAACCATTATGGTGTATCCTCATCTACCTTATTCACCAGATCTGACACCATGCGACCTCTGGCTCTTCCCTAAAGCCAAAATCACCATGAAAGGTAAACATTTTGAATCGATTCATGACATCGAGGCAGCCAGAACAGTGCAACTAAAGATTCTCATAAAAGAGGACTTCCAGAACTGCTTCAGAAAGTGGCAAGAACTATGGGATATTTGAAGCAAGGGGGAAGTATTTTGAGGGAGATTAATGGCAATGTGTCTTTTACTGTAATAAATGTTTTTATTTAAACATTCACCATATTTTGTGATCACACCTCATATATACATATAGTAAATTTTGTAACAGAGAGTACAGTGGGTACAACTCCTTTAATACTACAGACATGGGTGGAGAAATGGAAACATAATGGGCCTGGACTTCCCTCTAGCATGCATACATGTACACACTCAGACACACACACACACACACTTTCCCCATCTTGCTTAACTGGCACCCCATTCACCCAAACTAAATATGTAGGAGTTGTCCTTTCTTCCTTTCCTCACCACTTGTATCTAAACAGTAGCAATTCTTGTAAGCAATATATGTGATTTGAAATACTTGTTGAATTCAGCCATTTGTTACCATCGCCAGTACTACCACACTTATTCAAACTTCCAACATCTACTGGGGTTACTACAATAGTATTTTACATATTCTTCCTGAACTCTTATTCTTCACAATGTCATCTCTTCCTATAACCAGAGTGATCTCTTATAGAATACAAATCATATACAGTAATACCGTGGTTTGGGAGCATAATTCATTCCGGAAACGAACTACTTGTATTGCAAAACATCACTTTTTTACCACATTAAAATGTATTAGAAATGTTTGCTCATCTTGCAGAATACTCGCAAACCAGCTTACTCATAATCCAAGGTTTTACTGTATATTGATATATGGTGATGGAAGGAGAACTGACTCTGGGTGGTGAACACACAATGCAATATACAGATGATGTATTGCAGAATTGTACACTTGAAACCTATCTAATTTTACTAACCAATGTCACCCCAATAAACTTAATAAAATTAGAAATAAATATAATAACATTGGGGGGGGAAGAATACAAATCAGATGATGCCACTCACATGCTTAAAACTGTTGAATAGCTTTCTGCTGCAATTAGAATTAAAACCCTCAGATTCTGTATCAAAGCCTGTCATAAATGATCTGACCACTCAGCATTCTTCCATTCATTCTGTCCACATTGACACATTTCTTATTTCTATAGTACATTAATTAAGACCATTCTTACGAGTGTGCATTTACAGTGTTTCTCATTCTTGCAACACACTTCCCTCTAGATGAGTACATCCAGATATCTGGCCCCTTATCTTTCCAGTCTCAGAAGCCTTTAGAGTCCAGCCTATCTAAAATAGCCTCCTTTACCCAGGCACCATCCCTGTTTTATTTTCTTCATTATAAACTTTATAAATTTTCTTCATTATAACTATAAACTAAAATATGTGTCTTATTATTTATTGTTTATTGTGCCTGTCGAATAGAACATAAGTTCCGTAAGACCGGCACATTATCATGTGAACTATTGTTTCCCTGCACTTGGAACAGCTCTTGCTTCAAAATAAGCAATCAATAGATACTTGTGGAATGAATAAAGGATTAGAATGGCTATTGGAAGATATCCACAGCATTATCTTTGAAAAGAGCCAAGTTTTGGACTAGCTGATGAGCGCCAAAGAGAAATATCAATACTCTCTTGCAGTAGCAGAAGTACTGTGGTAGCAGGAAAACAAAAAAAACTAGTTATAGGTTTTTTCTGGGATATTCTTCTAAAGTACACAGAGGAACAGGGCTATTGAGGTTTGGAATTTAACCTAAATAACAGGATCGGGACTGTAGAGTGTAGGAGAGTGACTATACAACCAAATTTACTCAGGACAGCTCCATTTTACATCTGTTGCCCCAACTTAATTATTAACTATGCCCCCTTTTACTCTCAACAGTGTCTCTTGGATGAAAAATTATATTATCAACCTAAATCTAAGATGCTAAAAAGCTATCCATGGAGTTCCTACAAACCAGTGAAGAATAAATGGAGATTCCCAGGTAGTTTTGTACCATGGCCCTTGCTCCTCTGAAGTGCAGAACAACACAGAATGTTTTCCAAAGGCACAGGTCTCAAAAGGATTGGCATGGACTTTTCTACCAGCTGCCTCAATGACTCTGCAATAAGGAGTCATCCAGGGAACTCAGCCTGAGCTCCTGCGAAAGTATTTGGCATAAAGGAATTAACACTGATACTTCTGATGCAAGAACAGCATGTACTTCAGTGAATCATCAAGTCAAACCAAAGATGGAAGGAGTCCCAGAATGCCAGCTGGGCTAAGTTCCTGCTTTAGGAAGATAAATAGAAAACTTAATCTTGGATCTAAGGGCATTTCTTTACCATACAGGTAAAATGGGCCGTGGGAAGACTACATTACATGAACAAACTGTTCACCTAACTGTCTGACATCTTTTCTATTGGATTTGTAGATATGGGCCTAATAATTTTTCATGCCGATTTATGTAGATTTCTTCTAGCTCTGACTTTAAAGAGAATTTTTTTAAAATAGATTTCACAGGTTTTCTCTGATAAACTCTGTCATGATTTTTGTCATTAGCAAAGTTGGTATAGTAATTAACAAGCACAGATACTTGCTTGGTGCTTTATGTATATCAATTAATCTCTATAAATGCTCTAGGAAGTAGATTCTGTTACTATTCCTATTTTATATATGAGGAACATGGATCCTAGTGAGGTTAAGCAACTACCCAAAATTACCCAAATAGTGGAATTGAAGTGGTATTCAAACCTAGGCCTGCAAACTACAAAGCCTGTGCTGAATCACTGTGCTCTACTCTTAAGAACTACAATAGGGCCGGCCGAGTGGCGCATTGGTTAAGAACTGGCTTGGGACACCAGAGGGCCCCGGTTCGGATCCCACATATGAGGGCCAGTGACACTGCCCTCTACAGCTAAGATGCTGAACAACAGCTCAACCTGGAGCTGGGCTGCCATGAGTCGCCGGCGACGGCGTAGGCTGCAGCCCCTGTGGCAGTGGGTTGCCATGGGCTACCATGTGTAGCCAGCAGCCAGCGTGAGCGGCCAGCAGCCGCAGTGAGCTGCCGTCCAGAAGCTGGCGACTGATCTGCCTCGCCCGGGAAGAGCACAATGATGGTGCCAACTTGGGCCAGTGAAGCAACGTCCTCCACAACTAGACTGAAGAACAAAACGACAGCAACTTATCTGTTCCCCTTCCCCCAATTCCCCAGCACTGTTCCCATCGCCCCAATTCCCCAATACAAATCTTTTAAAAAAAGAACTACAACAAAAGAAATACATAAAGAGAGAAAAAAATTTCAGCTATGAAATCTAAAATAAATTTTTAAATTCCAAAGCATGTTTGAAAGCTATTTTCAAGTTTTAAAGTAGTCTTGAAACCATGACTTTAAGAGAAAGGGTTTTTTTGGGTTGTTTTTTTTTTATTTAACCTCTTGACTTTTCAGTGGACAGATCTGCCAATTTGGCCACAGAGTTTAGGAGACAAAGATACTATGAATAAATCTGTCATTTTTGTCAAAAGTGGATTACGATGTGAAGAAAAAAGACAAAGTAAGACAGAGGAGGTAGTCAGACATGTGTCTTCTTCTTTCCTATTTGGGCAAGAGTTCAAGTGTTAGATGAACTGAGAAAAGCATGTTAAAATTTTAAAAAATATTATACCTTCTATAACGTCATCATACAAAATACTGAAATATAGCTTCTATGGATGTTATCAGCCACCCAACTGCTCTGGAGTTTGTACCCAACATCGCATTTGGGAAGAAATGGAATTAAAGGCTGTCCTCATACCAATATGGAGATACCCACAACAAAGGAAAAAAAACCTGGTAGAACTGCATGGAAACAGAGAAGAGTCCTCAGCTGCTGCATAACATGAAGAGTATGCAGGACTTCCCATAATTTTTGATGGAGAAAAAGAAGATTGTTGAATTTATATTTAGATACCTACAAGTGGGCCTGCATGGTGAGATTCAAAATAACCCCGCAACTGTGGCTATGAGATGGCCATCATAGACCAGGAGCTGAAGGGAGGATGTGGCATAGAATTGGAGTGATCTATAAGACTAACAAAGCTGAGGTGAGACCTGGTTCAGCCAGGAAAAAATAATAGGTCCTGATCAAGCCAAGAGACCAGATCATGAGTTATGCCAGTGGCAGGATTTAGTGATATGGGCTGAAAAAATGCCCAGGAATGGCACCACTTAGACTCAGCAGGTCCTAGTCCAGAGATAGGCTTAGACTAACAATTCCCAGCCAATCTGTAGAAGATTCAGAGAATTTCAAGTCAAAAGGGCCTTGCTACACCAGTTCTAATAGCCCCAGTTTCCATCATAAGGAGAAAAGCCTGTCTCCAGGATCTCAGTAAAAACTGAGCGTCTCCCTGAATAGCAAATCAGAAATAAAGCATATACTTAATGAAACTAGTTAAATATTTGGAATAGAGTAAGCTCATAGAATTGAATAGAATAAAATATTGTTTTGTTCTATACCCACCAAAGATTGGACAACACAGAAGAAGCTAATCAAAAAATATTTTTAAAGGCTCCACATTTCTCAGCATATATGAGTACAGTAAAATTAAATTTAAAATTTTAATTGAAAGTAGTACTTGGAGGTTTCTAGTGAAGATAGTGGAGAGTAAGTGAACATTATGCTTGCCTCCTCTCACAACCACATCAAAATTTAAATTAAACCACAGAACAACCATCATTGACAATAGCCTGAAGTCTAGCTGAACAGAAATCCTACAACGAAAAAATATAGAAGGAGCCACATCCAGATGGGTAGGAGGGATGGAAATGCTGAATGGGCTGGTCCCACACACATGTGTGGTGGTTAAAAGTCGGGAGGAGTATCTTGGCTGCAGAGGTCCCCCCTGAGTAGTGAGGGGCACCAGCCCCACTCAGACTCCCCAGCCCAGGGTTCCTAGTGCCAGGAAGAGAAGTCCCTACAATTCCTGGCTGTGAAAACCATTGGAGGTTGTGGCTGAGTGAGACAGAGGGAGACTGAAGACCCAAGCATCCCTTGTAAAGGGCCTACACACGGACTTACTCACTGACAGACTCACTTGCTCTGAAATCCAGCGCTGGCTACGCTGCTGGAAAGGTGCCAGGGACATATGGGAAGGAGCTGAATTGTCTCGCTTCAGAGCAAGGACTGGAGGGGCAGATCTCCTCCAGACAGAAGTGCTTATAGAAGGCACTGTTCCTTTGTTGAGCCCTCCCCTCCCCCAGCATGCAGACTTAGGCAAGTGCCATGTCTGCATCTCCATCAACCTAGCTGACACCATTTGCCCTGGCCTAGTGATTACCTGAGACACCACCCCACCCAAATCGCAGGCCCACGCATGCCATTTCCAGTGGCTTTTCCATACAAATGGCCTGTCAGCTCATGCTATAGGTTTTCCTAAAATCTCTTAAAGGCTCACAAACACCAAACAAGCAGCATCTGGCCACTGCATGCCCCCTACCTCTTGCTAAGCAGTCCCAAGGCTGGTACCAGTGGCAGCCAGGTTCGGTTCACAGCTTAGCCTCTCCCAGGCACCTGCAAGACAATTACAGGTGGAAGAACACCTGTGGATTTCTTTGTGGCTCATTCCAGGTGAACCCTGGGTGGGCACAGGTGGAAGCTGAACTTGGCCTGTGGCAGGGCCCCTTTCAGACCAGGTCACAGCATCACCCAGCTGCCTCCATGGACAACAGACACAAAAGGCAGACTGGGCAGGCACCAGAGCCCTGCTAAAGCAAATCCTGCTCTATAGGCTCAGCCCCCAGCACAACAGCTCCTCCACTGTAGTCATGGCCAATCCTTACAACCAATCAGCCTGAAGGTCAGTCCCACTTATTTATGTGCAAAGAGCAACCAGACTGAATGATAACAGGTTAAAACATACAGCCCACACAAGGGACACACTTGGCAGATCCAGCTCAGATAACCAGGGAGATGGTGCCACTGGGTCCCACAGGACACCTACTACATAAGGCCACTCTACTAAGACCGAAAGACAAAACAGCTCTATGTAATATGTAGACACACACACACAGGGAGGCAGTCAAAATGAGGAAACAAAGAAATATGTCCCAAATAAAACAACAGAACAAAGCTCCAGAAAAAGAACTAAGCTCCAGAAAAAGAACTAAGCAAAATGGAGACAAGCAATCTACCAGATGCAGAGTTCAAAACCCTGGTTAGAAGGATGCTCAGTGATCTCAGTGAGAACATCAAAAAAGAAAGGTAATATACAAATGGAGATAGAACACATTAAAAAGAACCAGTCAGAAATGAAGAATACAATAACTGAAATAAAGAATACATTAGAGTAAATCAACAGTAGATTAGATGAAGCAGAGGATTGAATCGGCAATTTGGAAGATAAGGTAGCAGAAAACACCCAATCAAAACAGCAAAAAGAATTCCAAAAAATGAGAACAATTTAAGGGGCCTCTGGGACATTAAGCATACCAAAATTCCCATCATAGGGGTACCAAAAGGAGAAGAGAAAAAACAAGGAAGTGAAGACCTATTTGAAGAAATAATAATGGAAAGTTTTCCTAACCTGGTGAAAGAAATGGCTATTCAAACCCAGAAAGCACAGAGTCCCAAACAAGATGAATTCAAACAGGCCCACACCAAGCATCATAATTAAAATGCAAAGTTTAAAGACAAAGATAGGTAGAATCTTAAAAGCAGCAAGAGAAAAGCAGTTAGTTACCTACAAAGGAGCTCCCATAAAACTTCAGATGATGTTTCAACAGAAATGTTACAGGTCAAAAGGGATTGGCATGAAATACTCAAAGTGATGAAGAGCAAGGATCTACAACCAAGATCACTCTACCCGGCAAAGCTATCATTCAGAATCAAAGGACAGATAAAGCACTTCCCAGACAAGGAAAGCTAAAGGAGTTCATCATCACCAAACAAGTATTACAAGAAATGTTAGAGGAACTACTTTAAGAAGAAGAAAAAGAGGGCCGGCCGAGTGGCACGATGGTTAAGAGCTGGCTTGGGACCCCAGAGGGCCCCAGTTTGGATCCCACATATGAGGGCCAATGACACTGCCCTCTACAGCTAAGATGCTGAACAATAGTTCAACCTGGAGCTGGGTAGCTGTGAGTTGCCGGCGACGGCATATACTGCAGCCCCTGCTGCAGTGGGTTGCCATGGGCTACCATGTGTAGCCAGCAGCCAGCGTGAGTGGCCAGCAGCCGCCGTGAGCAACTTGTCTGTTCCCCTTCCCCAATTCCCCAGCACTGTTCCCATCCCCCAATTCCCCAATTAAAAAAAAATCTTTAAAAAAAAAAAAGAAAGAAATAGAACCACACAAATATAATCAACAAATGTTTGACAAAGGATCAAAGGCAATTCAAACAAAAAAGGATGCTGTTGGGTGATCACTTCATAAGTTATATAAATCTTAATCACTATGTTGATGTTGTACACCTGAAACTAATATCATATTGAATGTCAACTATCATTGAAAAACATTTTAATTAAAAAAAGAAAGGACACTGTTTTCCATAAATGGTGCTGGAACAACTAGATATTCTCTCTTTTTTTTAATGAATCTAGACTCAGACCTTACACCTTTTACAAAAATTAACTCAAAATAGATCATAAACCCAAATGTAAAACGCAAAATTATAGAACTTCTCAAAGAAAACACAGGAGAAAATGTAAGTGGCCTTAGATTTAGTGATAACTTGTTAGATACAACACCAGAAGCATGACCATGAAGAAAAAAATGATAAGCCACTTCATTAAAATTAAAAAGTTCTTCTCTGCAAAAATTACTGCTAAATGAATGAAAAGCCAAGCCACAGACTAAGAGAAAAATTCTTTGGGAAAGATAAATATAACTAATAAATAACTTGTATCTAAAATATAGAAAGAATGCTTAAACCTGAACAGGAAGAAAATAAACAAAATAAGCAAAAGATCTGAGCAGACACCTCACCAGTAAAGACATGCAAAGAGCAAATAAGCATATAAAAGATCATATGTCATTAGGGAATTGTAAATTAAAAGAATGAGATACCCTTGCACACCTATTGGAATGACTAAAATCCAAAATACTGAGAAAACCAAATGCTGGTGAGGATATGGAGCAATTAGAACTCGTATTCAGTGCTGGTGTAAGTGCAGATGCAGAATGATACAACCATTTTAGACACAGTTTGGTAGTTTCTTAGAAAATTAAACATAGGCTTACCAACCATTTGATCCAAATCATGCTTCTAGGTATTTACACAAATGATTTGAAAACTTGTAGCTACATAAAATTCTGATATATATATGGATAAATCTGATATATATATATGTATATATGTATATATGTATATATACACACATATCAGATTTATATATATCAGATTTATATGTCAGATTTATACATATAAATCTGATATATATATATAAATTTATTATATATAATAAGGTATATATAATATATATAAATATCAGATTTATTCATAATTGCCTAAAACTGGAAACAACAAATATATCCTTCAATAAGTGAATGGATAAACTATGATCTATCCAGACAATGGAAAGAAATGAGCTTTTGAGCCATGAAAAAACAAGGAGGAATCTTAATATTACTAAATGAAAGAAGCCAATCTGAAAAACCTACATACATGACTCCAGCTATATGACATTTTGGAAAAGATAAAACTATGGAGACAATGAAAAGATCAGTGGTTGCCAAGGAATCAGAGGAAAGTAGGAAGGGACGAAAAAGTGAAGCACAGAGCATTTGTTTAGAGCAGTGAAACTATTCGGTATAAAACTATAGGTGCCAACTTGGGCCAATGAAGCAATGTCCTCCACAACTAGACTGAAGAACAAAAGAACAGCAACATGTCTGTTCCCCTTCCCCAATTCCCCAGCACTGTTCCCATCCCTCTAGTTCCCCAATTTAAAAAAAAAAAAAAACTAAAATGGTGGATACATGATATGTTATATTTATAAAACCCATAGAACTGTACAACACAAAGAGTAAATCCTAATGCAAACTATGGATATTAGTCAATAATAATGTACTGATATTGGCTCATCAATTTTAACAAGTGTACAACACTAATGCAAGATGTTAAGAGAAAACTGGGAGTGAGGATTGGACAGGGATGATGGGTGTATGGGACTCTACATTTTCTGTGCAATTTTAAGCTTAAAAATGCTCTTTAAAAAAAAGTAGATATGCACCTGACTATGTATGTTTATAAGAATTTCTGTGGTGGCTGAGATAGTGAATAGAAAAGCAATCGTATTTCAGAAATGGTCAGGAATATGATAAAGATCTCAGGGGCCTTGAACTTGAACAACTCACTGTATATAAATATGTAAATAGAGATAGAGATATTGATATAGAGAGAAGAAAAACAAAGACAGAGGAAAAGGATTGTAAAATCCTCCCCAAGATAATGAAATCATGACATATGAAATGTTAAACATAGGCCAAGCACATGACTACCTCAACAATAGCTTTTGTGTATGATCTTGGAATCCTGTTTGACTTTTCATGTATAATGAGTCACCAAGTCCTGTCAATTCCAACTTGGTTTGCCTCTCCTCTTGATTCTCACTGCCACTTTCCTCATCAAATCACACATAAACTAAAGCCTTTTTAGCTCAGTGGTTCACAAACTTTGCAGCACAATAGAATCATTGATTCAGTGGTGTTCCATCACATCAGTATTCTTTTAAGTTTCCAAGGTAGTTTTAACATGCAGCCAAAGTCGAGAAACATTGTTCTGACCTCTCGGCCTCTGGTATCTATCTTCATTAAGCCTTCTTCCACAATACTTACTAATTTTTCTACCACACAGATTTTTAAATATAATTGTTCAGTTTAAAACACTTCCATCACTTTTCATAGCCAGAAAAATTCCAACTCTTTATGAATTGCACTTAAAGTCCTTCAAGCCTCTGAATCCAATCAACATTTTCAGTATAATATGTTCTCTTACACAGTCTGGAACACTCACCATTGCTAGAACATGCCAGGCTTTCTCATGTCTAGTCTCTACCACTGATTCTCATACTTTGGTGTGCGTAAGTAAAGTATAGGATAGAATTTATTAAAAATGCACATTCCAAGTCCACATGCTGCATTATGAGCCAAAGTACCTTTGTGCTGCAAAACAACCACGTACTTGATAGAACTTCATTTTCTATGCCGTGCTGAGTTCACAGGAAACGTGGGATTACCAAGGGCACCCCCTATTGGGGGGAAATATCTTTTTGCTGAACCTGCAGTGGAGTCAGCAAGCAGCACACAAATGAGACCTAAGAAGGTTCCCTGAAGGTAAATGCCAATATTAGCGCTGCCATCGGGAACGTCTTGAGCAAGCCTCAAGGAAGAAGAGTTGAACCCCCAGCTCTTGTATTAGCCAGTGGCTCTCAAAAGAAGCATGAGTGGCTCAGGTTGATAGTCTTCCTTGCCATCAGGAGCTAACTTCAAGGAAGGGGACTTGAAACCTAGACTCTCATATTAGAAAGGGACTCCAGAAAAAGCCTGAAGTGACCTCAGGTTGGTAATTCCCTCATCAATAATTAAATGCTTATTTAATGAAGGAAAGAAGACAGAGTTGATACTGTGAAGAAACTTAGGCTTCAAGAGTAAAAAGAAAAAAATACAGTCTGCTCTAATAGAAGCTGAATGCTCACAACATGTTATAGTTGCACAGAGGTATCCAAGCTTCACACAAATTAAGATCAAACAAACATGAGCACTTAATCAAAGATCCCCAAGCATGCAAGAAAACAAGCCATCATGTGTGAATGAGTAGAAACAATAAACAACAGATTTATTCCTGAGGATCTCTGATATTGACATTCTGAGGATGAAAATATAAAATTTCTACAAATGAAATGTTTATGAAAATGCAGTCACAATGTTATCGACTGCTTTTTCATTTAACATTTTTTTCATGATGATTTTCCTATGCCATTAAGCACCCTTTTAAAATATTATTTTAATAGCTTTATATATCTGTATCAGAAAATATATAACCATTCCTCTATTGTTTAACCCATGAGATAATTTCATTTTTCAGGATTCTAAATAGCACTGTATTGTTTTGTTTTTACACATGATTCTCTGAATTTCCTTCTATTTATTTAGAAAACCTAGAATTGGAATTAGTTATAGCATTTTATTACTTTGCTAAGGGTGCCATTACAAAATACCACAGGCTAGATGGCTTAGCAACAGCAATATTGTCCCACAGTTGAGGAGGCTGAAAGTCTTGAGATCAAAGTGTTGGCAGGGTTGGTTCCTTCTGAGGGCTGAGAAGGATCTGTTCTAGAATTCTCGCCTTGGCTTGTAGATAGATGGCTGTCTTCTCCCTGTGTCTTCACATCATCTTCCCTCTGTATGTTTCTGTGTCCAAATTTCCTTGTCTTCTAAGGACATAAGGCATGTTGGATTAGAGCCCACCCTAATGTCCTCAGTTATTGCCATATATGGTCACATTCTGAGATACTAGAAGCTAGGATTTCAACATATGAATCTTTAAGAGTACACAATTCATCCATAACAAATGGCTATGAACATTTTCAAAGGTGTCAATACATTTAATCAAATAGCCCTCCATAAATTGTATTCCTATCCAGACTCAGAACAGTCATTTCCAAAAGTGTGGGGAGGACTCAAATAAAGAAAAGTTACTCCTATAATATTTCCTTCTAAATGAATAAATGCAAAGTAATTCCAAGAAATGTCACTGCTTTGAAAATGGAGAAGAGATCTCTATCAGACACCTGCTCACTGTCTTGAGCAGATTTGAGGACAGAATTTATTTATTATACATGTAATTTAGTAAGAAATCTTGCAGAAACACTGCCTGAGTTGCTTCTTTCTTCTGAGGGACATGGATTATAATCACATCCAAATGTTTATTATTAATTTGTCTTCAAATAAAATATATGTACAATACACTTTACCAGTATGTCATGGCTTTTTACAGATGAGACATTCTCAAATGTTTCTTCTGCCATATTTTGAAATGCTACTTGCAATCAGGCAATAAACTGAAAGGCAACTAAAGAAGTCCAACACAGCTGCTAGAATAATCTTCCATAAATGTTGTTTGGATAACATCATTCTCTCTCTTAGGAAGCTACAGTGGCTTTCAACTTTTTTTTGTTCTAATATGAACTTCTAAATATTTGCTACAAAGTTTGAAAAAATTTAAACCCACCTACCAAAACTATTTTTTTTTCTTTATCTGATGATTCACAGTCAGATTTTCCATTCTATCAAGTAACTGCTAAATGACTTCCAGGGCATGTGTGTCTCATTCTCTTGGTTGAATTTTGGCTCAGCTATTGCTACCAACAAAAACCTCTTCTCCATAAGCTCAAATCCCTTCTTTCCACTAAAATTCTTTTACGAAACTTGCCTACACCACAATGTCCTTTTTCTAAACAACAAAAAAACAAATATGTTTCATCAAAACACTCAACAAATCCCAGCGCTAGGTACATTTTAAGGCCTGCAAGTAGAAACATTTATCTAGACCTCATTGGCCTTTTCAAAAATGTAATCCTTATAAGTCACGTTGCTAGCTAGCTTGCTTTTGTAAATTTCTGAAACAGTTTCTGGTGTTCAAAATATTTTGTATTAACTGAAATCATTATGGTGTGCCCACCATATGTAGTTCAATGTTTTTATATTTTAAAATGATAAAAGATTGCATATTCTCAAACATTTTTGCTAGAGTATAAATTTGTGCAACACTTTTGAGATAAATTCTATACTTACCAAAAAATTTTACAACATTTAATACTTTAGTGCAGCAGTGGTTCCATTGGATACAGTAAATATGCATACATGCATACAAAGATACATGTTTAAGGATGCTGGTAGTAGTGATGCCTAATGAAAAAAGTTATATGATAAGAAATTGATGAAACTTTTTACAACTATTTTAAAAACTTAGCTATTTAGAAATGCTTAGTGATATGATACAGTGTACTGCGTATAGTGAAACAAGTAAAGCTCATTGCAGAACTGTATATAGAGAATGATGCATTGATTAAAAATAAGGCTAGGGGTCCTTGCTTCTGAGAAGTAAGATACTTTGAATTTCCCTTTTTGAAATGGATATGAGCATCTATTATTTATAGTATAAAATATAGAAAGTGGGTTGGCCTGCTGCTCTGGGGCTAGGTTGAGTGGAGGTGGAGGGGGTAGTGGGCAGAGGAGAGAAGATGGAGGAGGAAAACACGCAGGAGAAGGAATGGAAAGCAGAAGAGGTAGGGGAGGAGGAGAACAACAACAACAAAAGAGCAAGAACAGTAAGACTTACCAAAAAGAAGAAAGAACAGAAGAGGAGCTGAAGAGTTTAGGTTAGAATGAGTCCTGCTCAAATCCAGTAACCTATGTCCAAATTGTGCCATTTGTTCTATTAAAACTGTCTTGGATAATGTGGAATTACATAGAAAATTACGAGACTTATCAGTCCCTAAAAAGCTAAAAGGCAAGAATATTTATATTAAAAAATGTCACAAGAAAACCTTTGGAGGTGATGGATATGTTGATTATTTTGATTGTGGTGATGGTGTCATGAGTTTAACCTATGTTAAAACTTACTAAATCAACCACATTAAATATGTTCAGTTTATTGTATATCAATTATAATTCAATGAAGCTGTTTTTAAAATCCTTTTTTAAAAAATTGAATTTCCTTACCTGCACTGGTAGATGTTGCATGGACTTTGGCACAGGATAGAATGAACAACGTGGATCAAGTTATACTTCACACAGTTATGTAACGCAGAAATTGCAGTTGTTATTATAACATATGCCACAGACAAAGAGGCGAAAATATCCATTTGGTAGGTAAGTGTCAGTTTGAGAACTACTATGTCAAGATAATTCCTTCATCCTGAGTAAAATATCGAGTTCCTTTATGTCCCATCAACACACCCAGTGTGAAGACTACTTTTCAAGGGAGCAAGAGCTTCTGCTTATTCCAAAGATTGCTTTTTCTTTGAGGATCCCAGGACTCAGAATGGTTTTTTTTCAATCATTGGAAAGCAGAGCTACTCAGGATAAGTAAATTCTTGCTATTCAAGTAAGAATAGTGCAAAACAAAACAAACAAATGAAAACAAAAACTAAAACTTCTCTTGCATGGGCATCCATAGAAAGGAGGATTCTAGGATTCAGGGAAGTCTGTCACCATCCACGGTGATGGTGGAACCATCACACCAGATGGAGCCTCTGAAGCATGCCTTACAATGTTTTAAATCACATAGAAGGAATCTGATGAGACCAAACTAGCGAAAAAAATTTCTCTGAAAATATTCGCCTATAGTTGCTTGGACAGAAGATTTACCAACACAGAGGAAGAAATTTAAAGAGAGTAAAACATGGTACGGGGACCAAAATAACCTCACTGCTTCAGGATTTGGACATTTAAAATGCTGAAAAACATCACCTTGAAGAACATAGTTGAGGCCTACAGCAATGATAAGGCAGAGATTATTAAGGAGCTACATAAAACCTTTTAAAATTATATGCTGTCTGTTAATCAACAAACCAGTTTGACCTCAGGATTGAACCTTGTGCACTTGGTATTTTTTTTAAGAAGTTTTATTGGGGAACAGTGTGTTTTTCCAGGACCCATCAGCTCCAAATCAAGTATTTGTCTTCAATCTAGTTGTGGAGGGTGCAGCTCACTAGCCCATGTGGGAATCGAACCGGCAACCTTAGTGTTATCAGCCTGCGTTCTAACCACCTGAGCTAATTGGCCACCCACTTGGTATCTTTTCAAGGAGATGTCCGTGCTGCCTTCAAATCTGTGCCTGGAAGATCCTCACCCACAACCCCAACCTCTACTTTGCCATGTGCTCCCAAGACTTCTCCATTCCATTCCTCTCATCAGGTCAACCCATGTCTCATCATCATCATTGTCCAGAGCAGGATATTTGAATCTCTTGACCTCACCTGGACTGTTGGAGACATGATGGAGAAAATGGATCAACACATAAAATTTTATAAGGTTTGCTGGGGTTTCCATCAAGATTGTTCCAACAGAAAGCCTGGATGTCAGAAAAAAGATGGCCATCAACACCAGTCCACCTGTTCAAAGGTCAAGGATGTATCTTTAGAAAAATCAAAGAAGAAAATGTATTTAACCCAAGAAAAGGTGAATCTCAAAGCCCACATCAGAGTGGCCCTGTGAGCCAGCATGGGCAGCAAAATTATGATTGAACTGTCAAGTTTAAACAGTGCAGAAGTCATCCTGTCCTGGGATCAGTCCTGGATGAGGAGGAAGAAATGGTGGTTCTAATTATCAAGCATTTCTCTACCAGCCAAACTGCACAACACAAGATCAGGAAAACTGTAGCACTGCTAAAGCAGAAGCAGCAGAAATGGTCTCAGGAAGAGGTCTCACATCACAGCAATTAAGGCTCCCAGAAGCACCAAGAAAACAACACATGAATGTAATGTTTCTAACACTGGTAGCGTAAGAGCAGACACAGCCAAAGAGAACAGAAAACCAAAGAAAGACCTTTCTGAGCAATAAAAAGTTGTCCAGAGGCATGTAGGGACTTTAAAAGAGGCCCTAAGAAAATTAGTCACTGAGAAGGGAGGAAGAGAGTCAGACCAGCTTCATGAGACCAACACAGCACCAGGCAGAGACCTTCCAAGCTACATGCCTCCCGCTAGAGACTCCGAAAGCTTCCAGCCAGGTACTACCTCCCCTATAGTACCTGTATAACTCCCATAACACCATCTTATTTAGACTAACATAGTTGACTATATTCAAAGCAAAGAAAAAGTTACACCCTTTTCTCTTTTGGTGGAAAACAGTCTCTGTACACGTGTGTTAGTATTAAAGGGAGAAATATGTTTGAATGTACTGCCTGAAGAATACACAGAGAATCTAAAGCATTAATATGTTTTTGGAATAATATGCCCTATATTCAATTTTTTATCTTTTTTTTTCTTTTAACACTTTAAATGGTAAACACTTAAAGATCAAGTTATTTGAGAGCAGCCTAATGATATACAGAGAATTTACATATCATATAATTTGACTACATTAAATTTTTAATCATTGTATTTTTCTTTGAACACTTTAAAGGATAAATATTTTAATGGATAAAGTCATTTGGGGCAGTCAATGTCCACTAAAATAATATCTTTGGGGCCGGCCGAGTGGCGCGATGGTTAAGAACTGGCTTGGGATGCCAGAGGGCCCCGGTTCGGATCCCACATATGAGGGCCAGTGACACTGCCCTCTGCAGCTAAGATGCTGAACAACAGCTCAACCTGGAGCTGGGCTACTGTGAGTTGCCGGCGACGGCATAGGCTGCAGCCCCTGCTGCAGTGGGTTGCCATAAGCTACCGTGTGTAGCCGGAAGCCAGCGTGAGCAGCCAGCAGCCGCTGTGAGCGGCCGTCCAGAAGCCGGCGACTGATCTACCTTGCCCGGGAAGAGCTCAATTATGGTGCCAACTTGGGCCAGTGAAGCAACATCCTCCACAACTAGACTGAAGAACAAAACAACAGCAACTTGTCTGTTCCCCTTCCCCCGATTCCCCAGTGCTGTTCCCCTCCCCCCAATTCCCCAATTAAATCTTTAAAAAAAATAAAAATAAAAAAATAAATAAAATAATATCTTTGGAAAAAAATAGAGGGAATAGAAAATTACAAGACCATATTGTCCCAGAGTGCTATATAAAAGCATACCAAAAAAAAGAAAGAGAAAAACACCTCAGATGTTTTCTTCACCTCAGCAACTTGCTCTTGTGCATTTTATAGAGATTTTGGAAAGCTTATCATTGGATCATTTTTAAATAAAAATGAGTTAGGAAAGTAAGACAGAAATTGCCAGCCTTGAAAAGGTAATAATCCAAATGAGAAACAACTATTCTGAATTGTCTTCAGCTAGTCAAGAACATATATGAACTTCTTTTGGAAAAATCTTGACAATGTTTATTACTTTAAAAAAAGAAACAAAAAGAAGAGAGGGAAATACTGAGATGTCAGAATTTCACAAGGCATGTACCATCGCTACTTGTTGTGTTAAAAGATGACATTGCCCTGACTTTTATGTGAACATACCATATCAGTTTCCCCTATTGCAAATAAAAATTTTATGATTTGAAGTTATTTCTTCTCATTTTAAAGGAGTTGTGAGCAAAAGAAGGCCAAGCAGTTAAAGTTGTGAATATTTATTTAAAAAAATTGAGTGTTATAAATAAGTACCGCGGGTATAATGTATAACATGATGACTATAGTTAACAGTGCTTTACGGTATATTTGAAAGCCGCTGAAAGAGTAGATCCTAAAAGTTCTCATCACAAGGGAAAAAATGTTTTATAACTATATGAGGTGATGGATGTTAAGTAAACTTACTATGGCAATAATTTTACAATGTACGAAGGTATGACAATGAAGTTCATGAACTCATCCTAGAAAAAGTGCCACATACTTCATTGCTGAATATCACTATGGTCACCTTTGAAGTACTCCCCTTGTGAAGCTATGCACCGACACCAGTGCCTCATCCACCCTTCAAAGAAATTTTGGAATTCTGTGTCTGGAATGGCCATCAGAGCTATTGTCCTATTAGCCTTGACATCCTGAATGTCATCAAAATGTCTTCCTTTCAATATTGCCTTTATCTTCAGGTAAAGAAAGAATTCATTGGGGGCCAGGTCAGGTGAGTAGGGAGGGTGTTCCAATACAGTTATCTGTTTACTGGCTAAAAACTCCCTCACAGACAGTGCCGTGTGAGCTGGTGCATTGTCATGAATTGTTGGCGAAAAGTTCAGGTCGTCTAACTTTTTCACGCAGCCTTTTCAGCACTTCCGAATAATAAACTTGGTTAACTGTTTGTCCAGCCGATACAAATTCATAATGAATAATCTCTCTGATATCAGAAAAGGTTAGCAACATCATTGCAACAAAGTTCACAAACTTAATTATCAGACCTTCATATGTATGTCAAAGCATTATGCAAAGCACTGAACTTACAGTGTTGTATGTCAACTATATCTCGGTACACTTGGAAGAAAGAAATAGTAGTAATAATATAAAAAATATTGGGTCTTCGAAAAGTCATGATGTAATTTTTTCTACGTTTTTCAAAGGTCATTTATTTATATAAAGAACAAATATCAATCAATGATATATTGCCCATTTTGTTCGATAACCTTTTGCCATCTTT
>NW_017731568.1:2240327-2285754 GCF_001890085.2 Hipposideros armiger
AAAAACTGAACAAGGTGCTGATTTACAGCTTCATCTGAATTGAACATTATACCACGCAAGGAGTTTTGAAGAGAGCAAAACAAGTAGAAGTCTGCCGGCGCAAGGTCAGGCGAGTATGGTGGGTGTGGCAACACATCCCATCCAAGCTCCAATAATTTTTGAGGGGTGACCATACTTGTGTGTGGTCTCGCATTGCTGCTATGGAACACAACTCCTTTAAAATTAACAAGCTCTGGACGTTTCTGGATGATGGATTTGTTTAAACTGTCCAATTGCTGACAGTACACATTCAAATTGATTGTTTGGTTCCTTGGTAGGAGTTTGAAAAACACGAAACCTTTAAAATCCCACCACACTGAGAGCATAACCTTCTTCTGATGAATGTCTGCTTTCAATGTCATTTGAGGTGAATCATCACGTCAGGACCAAGACTATTTGCGCACCACATTGTTGTCAGCAATCCACTTCTCATCACCAGTTATTAGTCACCTTCAAAAAAGGATCGTTTTCCTCATGTTTAATGAGCATATTGCAGATGTTTATACAAGCGTCAAATGAACTTCTTTGAGTTCTTCTGGAACACAAAATCGAGCTTGCTTACATATCCCAGCTTCTTCAGGTAGTTGTGAACACTTGAATGATGGATGTTCATTGTTTCTGCAATCTCTCATGTCATGTAACGTGGGTTTGACTTGATCAATGCCTTTATTTTGTCGTCATCAACCTCAGTGGGCTTCCCTGACCGAGGAGCTTCGTTGAGATCAAAATCACCAGCACGGAATTTCATGAACCATTGTTGGCACTGATGTTCTTGTAGAGCATTGTCACCGTAACTTTATGCAACTTTTCACAAGCTTGACGTGCGTTCTTCCCTTTATGAAGTAAAACAGTAAAATATGGCAAAAATGCACAGTTTGGCCTTCCATCTTCAACTTGTTGTAAAATCTCCAAAACTCAACCAAATCATTCTTTTTTTTTTTAGAATGAACCTAGAAATGTCAGCTGTCAAATGACGTAGCAATATCATAGAGGCGAATGATTCTAGTACTTCCAAAAATGAACTAGTGCTATCTGTTGCAAACGTGTCATGACTTTTAAGAAGACCCAATAAGTAAGTGGTTTAATTTTTAATACATTTCAGGTGGGCCCTTGCTAAGATAATTGAATGTTTTCCCCCCAAAGGCTAGTGTTTATCTCATTCACCAATGTGTTAAGTTTCCAAACTTCAACTTCTGCTCAAGTGAATGAGATTGAACTTTTCTTGACATTCCTCATCCCATACACTCATGTTCCAAGTGGCATGTATTATCACCCAATGGAAGTTCATACATAAACAGCTTCCTATCATTCTGAATCTGATACTGATAAGGCTGTGGGCTTTTTGACCCCTATAATAATGTTATTTTAATTTTATCAACACTTTCTAAGATTAACCAAAGAATTTTTTCTTCCCCTAATTGAGAAATCTAACTAGAAATCTTAAGCTTTCAAAACAACAGCCCCTACTGGAATTATTAAGTAAATTCCTTAAGTGATGGAATGTCTTCTTCCTCTGCGTTCCTGATTCTGACACCAAAAACACTAAATAATTCATTTACAGTTTATTAATTTCAGTGCCCTATTCAAAGTCTCTTAATCTCCCAATAAAGATATTTAACAAACAATAACATTTAACTTTTATTAAAAGTTTTTAAGTCTTTTTTCACATTTTTCCAGTTTTATTGAGAAATAATTGACATATGTCACTGTATACGTTTAAGGTATACAGCATGATGGTTTGATTTACATATATTGTGAAATGATTACCACAATAGGTTTAGTTACCATATATCATTTCATATAGATAAAATAAATAGAAAAGAAAAAGAATTTCCTTGTGATGGGAATGCTTAGGATGTACTCTCTTAAGAACTTCCTATGTATCATACAGCAATGTTAACTATAGTCATCATGTTGCACATTACATCCCTAGTGCTTATTAATCTTGTAATTGGAAGTTTATGACTTCCGACACCTTCCTCCAACTCCCCTTCCCCCACACCATGCCCCTGGTACATAAATCTGATCTCTTTTTCTACTAGTTGGTGTTTTGTTTTTGTTTTTGTTTTAGACTCCACATATAACTGAGATCATACAGTATTTGTCTATCTCTGTCTGGCTTATTGCACTTAGCATAATCCCTTCAAGGTCCATCCATGTTGTCACAAATGGTAGGATTTCCTCATTTTTTATGGCTGAAAAAATATATATGTATACACATATATGTGTATATGTACATATATATGTGTGTATATATAGTGTCAAGAAAGTGTATACACATTTTAAGAAAGGAAAACTGTACTAAAATTGTAATATATACCAATAACAAAAGATTAATACAAGTCACGTTTGATATCTTCAATTACAAGAGGTGCTCCAAGTGGTTACTATCAGGGTCCAGACACTTCTGATCATGGCGAACTACTGCTTGAGCAATGTTGACCAAAGTGTCCACTTGTATACATTTTTTGGCACCCCCGTATATTACATTTTCTTCATTCATTCATCCACCAATGGATACTTAGGTTGCTTCCATGTCTTAGCTATTGTAAATAATATTGCTAAGAACATGAGAGTACAAATATCATTTTGAGTTAGTGTTTTTGTTTCTTTTGGAAAAATTTTTAAATCTTATTCCATATATATATATATATATAATCTTATAGATATGGGATTGATTATAAGAATTCAAAACTTTGTATATATAACATATGCTTTTACATGTATTGGAATACACATTATTCACTATACCACACAGTTCAATTATATCTATGAAAATGTATTTAGGTTGCCAAAGCTCTGCTGATAAAAGTAGAATATCCCAAACACAAAGGTCAATTATTTTTTCCCCCTACACTTTCAATTGCTCAAATCATAATATATTTTAGTTCACTACATATTTAGGAAATTACTTCTTGCTGAACATATTTCTTTCCGGAGCTTCCTGAAGCTCCAATTCATTTTCTTTTTTTTTTGTTCTTAATTAGCAAAAGAAACATATGTCTTTTCATTATTACTAAAATCATCCAGAGCTTTGTATTCATATTATTTGGTATAGTGCATTTTTTTAGGATATTCTTTTCCTATCAATCTGACTTCATCCCGGTTTGGACTGATTGTTTTATTGGCTTCATGGATAGTTGTCAAACAATGATTTCGTTTCATTACATTTCTGGGATAGGCCAACTATTTCTTGCATCTTTATTTTTCTCTTTCTTCCATTTGTTTCTCTTGGTAAGGCCTCTCACCCAAAGCCTGTATAGCATCAAGCTTTCTAAGTTACTACCTGTTAGAAAATATCTTTATTGTGACATGCGTTTTGTAGTTTAGCTTTACTACTTTGCCATATTCCTCAGCACTGAGGAAAAACATGGACGTCCTGGAAATCACTAAACGGGTTGCAAAATATGCATTATCTTAAAGGTGAACCCATAAGCAGCTAAACCCATGTGACAAGCCTGGAAGATGCCAGTGCCCTGATTCCTACAACCTCTGAATATGTTAAATTATATGCAAAAGGATTTTTCAGGAGTAATTAAGGTTACCGATCTTGAAATAAGGACTATCCTAGATTATTCGAGTGGGCCCAATCCGGTCACACGAGTTCTTAAAAGCAGAGAACTTTCTCTGACTGAAGTCAGAAAAGATGCAGCAGGAGTCAGAATGTAAGAAGGACAAAATGTGCTTTTGTTGCTTTACAATGGAGAAGGCAGTGTGATGAAGAACGTGAGTGGACTTAAGGAAAAGCTCCCAGCTGACAGCCAGCAAGGAAGCAAAATCTGAGCCCTATAACCACAAAGAACTGAATTCTGCCAACAACCTGAATGAGCTTGGAAGTGGATACTTCCCTAGAGCCTCCAAATGAAAGCCCAGGCCTGTTGACACCTTGGATTTTGGCCTGGTGAGACCTGAAGCAAAGAAAATGGTTGAGCCCAATCAGACTTCTCACATATAGAGATAATAAACGTACATTGTTTTAACCCACTAAGTGTGTGGCAATTAGTTATGGCAGCAATCTAAAACTAATACATCATATCTGAAGCTGATGTTGAATAATAATGTATGTCAACTGTAATTATATATACATATAGTCACAGGACATGGAGTAGAGAGTGGGAATGGAGTCAATGGAATTGTAATAGATAAGCATGATATTGAGGGTGGGAGGGCAGTAGATGGAGGGAGGGAGGGTTGTTACTTTGTGAGGGTGAAAAGGATAACTATTGCTTTGTTCTGTACACCTGAAACTAACAGTAAAATTTTTTTAAATAGTTATAATAATTACCATTTTAGCAAAATAAAGGAGTTTTAAAGTCTTTGCTAAATCTAAATAAATAAATAAATAAATAAATAAATAAAACTAATACATCAACCCTTCATCAAAAGATTGCTTGGAAACTTCAAGAATCCAGAGCAGCAGCAGAGAATTTACAACACACCAAAAAAGAAGATACAACATTCAGGGAAATGGAAAACAGTTCACAGGGATATATGCTAACTCTGTCAGTTAGCACTTTTCTCTCTAAAGGCGTGTTGCAAGTTGTTACTCTGGAAAAAAATGAAGTTGAGTGTTCAGGAAGCTCATTGAGAGAGCTCTTGGCGTCCACACTGCAGAAGGGAAGAGAAGGAAGAAGGATTGGGCCGTGGGAGAAAAGGAGCTCTAATGACGTCTAAATGAAGGCCTTCACCAATGCATGGAGTTCTAAAGGTGGAGGGTCCTTCAAAATTATTTCAAGACAGAGGAAATAGTTTGGGTCTTTATACCCATACTTCAAATAGTCTCTGGGTAGGGCAGCCCCAGTAAAATTATGACCTTAAGCAAGGATATTCTCTGTAGCTAAAGCAATCCCTCCATTAAGGTACTGAGAGCTTGATGCTAGCAGCACTTACAGCAGCAGAGGGAGTAAGTCCTTCATTCCAGAAGGGAGACCTTTGCATCACATCGCAGCACCCACTACATGGCCATTATTACCAAGTCACCCACAGTTTATACTGAAACACAACACACTGTGTATCGTGGCCAAGAGGTCATTTAACATAACCAAGATCTCTGATCTATTTATGCACAAATTAACCCAATCAACAGATGTTTGTTATTAGGTACCAAAATGTCCTAGGTATTATGCTTACTTACATTGTTACTTATTTATATACTTTGTAAGATTTCAATCCCTTTCAGTTTATTTAGACTTTTTTATATCCAAGCATTTGATCCACCTTGATAAACATATTCTGTGCAGTTGTAAAATGTGTATTTTACCCTTGTTGGATATCAATTAGGTCAAGGCAATTGATAATGTTGTTCAAATCTTCTATACCTTTACTGATTTTTTTTCTAATTGTTCTATCAATTGCTGAGAGTTGTTAAAATCTCTAACTATGCTTATGTAATTGAATTATCTCTCTTTTTAATTCTGTCAACTTTTGCTTGGAGTCTGCCCTGTATGAATCAACCAAAGATTTAGATAAATTTTACACCTAGAATTTGGAGATACCCTCTCTGGTTGTCTGCTTTCCAGGGTATTAGCTCCTTATTTTCCCGTGGCTATGGTTGCCCTGAACTCTGTCCTCCAGCTATTTAAACATGTAAACTTGTGAGTTTTCTAAAGGAAATGTTTTTCCCATTGGAAAAGGCTTAAAGGAAGATTTACAGTGTATATTTGCAAACAATGGTACAAAATCCTTCCTCAGGGTCGCCTGGCTTCCATTTAAATCAAGGGCCTTGGGTCTGTGAACTATCTTATATCTTGAAACTGCATTAGAGACTGATTATTCATGTCAGGTTTTTGGATACCAGACTTAGAGTTTTTCCCATTATATAGATCAAGAAATCATCTGTTAGTCTGCATCTGTTTCATTCCTAAAGACTCTGTGATCAATTAGGGACTTCCAATGATCTCTATGAGAAAATGCAGTCTTATTTCTGGTAAGTCTTAGCTGACCTTTACTAGTTGACATGATCGCCTTGTCTTTGACAATTAAGTGTGGCCACTTAGCCTCTACTATTCTGGGGCTACCTCATGCCCACTGAAATTACGGAACCCATCACAATTTTGGCATTCCGAATAGTAATATATGGACTACAATATATAGAGACCAACCATAGAGTGTTTCAAGGATGCATGTACTTTTCTCACTAATATTAATGTCTTAGTGAAGTAAGTGTCCTCTGGGATTTTTCATGAAACATATTAGAAGGTGGATATATGGATTGCACATGATAAATCCAGTCCAACTTTCCTGCCTCATAAACCTTTAGAATCCCTCCTACACATTATGCCAGAGAGGCCCTGGAATATTAATCTCATTAAATGTAGGCCACTACTGAGTCCAAGTTTCAGTCAACCCAAGTAAGCTGCTAGAGCCACCCCCAGCTGCATGAGCTGGCACATTAAAATTTGAATCTCTTGTAAATAATATCAATAAATTTGGTGTTAGAGTCTGTCTTCCTTGGTCTAACTCCTTAGAATCCATTCTCATACATGTTCCCAAGGCTTTTACTGGTTTATAAACAATGTCTTGCAATTCCTTTGATAGGTAAGCTATTTCCTCCTAGCTCATGGTGTGTTACGTGTTTCCCCTAGAGTGGTGATTCTCAACTGGTGGTGATTCTCCCCGCAAGGACATTTGCCAAGTGCTAGAGACATTTTTGACTGTACAGCTGGGGGAGGGAAGATTTCCAGGTATCAAGTGGGTAGAGACCAGGGATGCTACTTCATATCCTGCAATGCACAAGACAGCCCCCACAAAAAAACACATATCCAGTTCAAAACGTCAGTAGTGCTGAGGATGAGAAAACCCACCTTGAAGAATGCTGAGATTTCATGTTTTAGAGTTTTCTGGCAACAGGGGGTGGTTGTGGTAGATCTTAAGGAGAAGAAGCACCTCCTTCCAGGGCATCTGTCCAAGTGTGATTATCATAAGGTTTTTCAAGCAGAAAAGGCTAGCCTCTTTGGACACTGGAGCGCAAGCTACTTTCACTGATAAAGGAGACTCAGAATGGCATGTGGGTTCAAGATTGTCAGTTTCTTTTAGGTCCAACCAGAGCTCCCCATTGCAAGTTTCAGAATTCCATTCTTTTCCACTTTCCCATGAGAAACTTAGCAGGAGTATGGATTTGTCTGTCATTGTAGGTCAGCAACTCACACAATTACATTTTGTATTTGATTTTCACCAATATCAGCCCTGTGGCTACAAGAAATAAGGCATTTTTAGGAATACTGTAGAAACTCTGGTTATGGAGTTGTAAGTTAAGTTTAGAAATAATGGAGTTAAGATTATTATTTTCTCTATAGGTGCTCAACTGCACACAATATTTCATCCTGCATTCAGTGTTCATTTCCATCTGGTCAAGTGCTACAGCCATTTGAGTTCCCCCAAAAAATGTGCTTCAGTTGGGACTTAATCACAGTCAACCACAGTTGCTAGCTTAATTAATTGTGATGCTACTATAAGCCATGGGTTACCAGCATCCATTTCCTGTTAACAAAGAGCTCAGCACTGTGCTAAAACTCAAGGGCATGGCCCAACAATCTCAAAATCCCATTTTTAAGGGTCTATCTCCTGCAACCCATCCCACATCTGGTAGCAATTCTGAATCAGCCCTGATCCGCTCAGGAGATAGAAGCAACATAGTGATTTAAATGATAGAAGTTTAGGGGCCAGCTGAGTGGCGCGATGGTTAAGAACTCGCTTGGGACACCAGAGGGCCCCGGTTCGAATCCCACATATGAGGGCCAGTAACACTGCCCTCCACAGCTAAGATGCTGAACAACAGCTCAACCTGGAGCTGGGCTGCTGTGAGTTGCCAGCAACGGCGTAGGCTGCAGCCCCTGTGGCGGTGGGTTGCCATGGGCTACCGTATGTAGCCAGCAGCCGCAGTGAGCGGCCGTCCAGAAGCCGGCGACTGATCTGCCTCGCCCAGGAAGAGCACAATGATGGTGCCAACTTGGGCCATGAAGCAACGTCCTCCACAACTAGACTGAAGAACAAAATGACAGCAACTTGTCTGTTCCCCTTCCCCCAATTCCCCAGCACTGTTCCCATCCCCCCAATTCCCCAATAAAAATCTTTAAAAAAAAATAAATGGGAGAAGTTTACTATAAAGTATCACTAAGCTATAATTAAAGACTATAACAAGTAAGAGAATTCTGTAAGTCTCCCTAGAGCTATGGGGAGTGCCTCAAGAAGGAAAAACTCTGACTTCATTGGAGAAGACACAGATGCAGAGCTGGTATTTAAGGGTGAACTTGGAGCTGGGAAGCAATAAATTGATACCATGTACTTCTCTTATTTTTTACTGTAGCCTTTTTCCAATCTATTTATTCATCCTTTTATTGGACCAGTGTTATTCAGTACTGACCATGTCTCAGGTTCTCTTTTCAGTTCTGGGGATAACACACTGGGCAAAACAAAGCCTCTTCCTTTATGTCATTCTATTAGAGAAGATAATAAACAAGCAAATAAATCAGATAATATTTCTCAGATTGTGATATAAATATCTCTTCAGAGTTATAAATATGAGTACATGAACAAATTAAAAGGGTTTCCTGAGGGGTGGGCAAAGGGAGAGCCAATATATAATGTATTCTACTCCTAGATTCTACAATCCTGTTTAAAAAATTGTTCAGTGAAACCTGAACTTTTAATTTGATTGGAAGACTTAGATTTACACCATTCTGTGGAAACACCCGACAACTAATGAGAAATAACATGTACTCATTAAGAAAAGTCCATTCCTCCCATCAACAATAAGCATAAGTACATGTACAAAGTTGTAGGACTATGTATGCTGAGCAATAGCTCTGATTCTAATTGTATCCTATTCTTAGCTTCTAGAGTTTAAGTTTATAGCCTATGAGAAGCAACTTAACAGACGAATTCCAACGGACAAAAATATAAGTGAGTAGGGAGATATTTTTCTCAGAGTCCCAGGTTCAGGTAAATTTCAGATGAAGAACATACTTTGTCCTATGCTAAATTTATTACTGTGGAAATATCGTGAATGCAAAGCCATGTTTTAAAGGGAAATTTTCTTTAAATGCTATTCACAAGAAATAACCTGGAGCTGAACAAAGCAATTCCACTGGACTTTCTTTTTTAGGAAATCTACATTCTACCCAAAGCATCTGTAGGCTACAGAATATTATCAGACAACTAATACATCCCAATCAGACTGAATTTATTTATAGACAACGTTCTTTTTGCAATGTTAGATGCCTCATTAACTTGATTCAGCTTGTGCATAGCAAAAATATTCCCTCCCTCTTCAGATTTTTGATAGAGTGAATTATAATTTCTTCTCTCACTCATTATAAACCTTCAGTTTGGAGGACATTTCAGAAATGTGTAGTGCCACTTATGTGAGTCCTAGATTACTTGTCCTGGATTAATTATGTGCTTATTTATTTTTCTTAGGGAGGAATATGAAGAGTTATAGTGACCATTCTTACTTTTTACTTTACATGAAAAATAAATACAAATTTAATTTTGCTATGAAACTCCTCCTAGGAAAAATGAAATGTCAATTTGTGTTTGAATAAATTCCACTATACACATTATTTTCAAGTTAGTAGGATGTGGGTGGGATAGTTGGGTTTCCAAGCTCCTTAAGCCTTAATAATTCAACTTACTTTTTAGATATGTCCCTCTGAGATAAAAACTAAGGCAATACTATGATGAAACACCAGCACATATAGTTCCCATATTATGTTACACATCTTCAAATTTTGAAATTTCATTTTGAATATCACTATGCAACTTTGGGTTGTATGCTCTTTTAATTTGGCTTGCACTTCTATAAGCATGGTGGAGGGAAGGATTTTTCTTTCCAAATCTTCCACTACAACTATTTCAGATTCATCATTTTCTAAACCAGATTTAACAGGTTAAATTGAGCTCAGAAAAAAAGGATGATAATTTAAAAGCTGACTTCTATTTCTGTTAAATTCAACATTACATACTTTCAACGAATTTTTACAGAAATAAAAATGTAAAAATGTTTAGTGTTTGTTGTAAAATGGCCACTAAATATACTGGGAAATATTTTCACATTTTGTTTTAAATAAAATGGTAATTTTATGAAATAGAAACAATTTTTCTCAAATTACAGCTTGCAATGTTTTAAATCTACCTTATATGATCTTGTTAACCTGTTCTCTATATTGGAATATCACAAATATAAAATATCCAGCATGCACTTTTTTATTGCCTGCCAGATGATAGAGAACATACTTATTATCTTAGATCTCTAATACTATCACAATTATTGTAATTAAAGTTGATCATGTAACAACAACAACAAAAAAGGCGGTTTCATTGCTGTATCTTAGCACCTGAAAATGTGTAGCAGAAATGTGAACACCTTAAGCAAGTTTCAGAACTTTTGCTTTTAGTCAAGCAAAAATGCAGGCATTCTGTCCACTCTGCAAAGCAAACTTTTTTAAGCCTTTTATTATCTATATTCTATAAGGAAGCCTCTGTTTAGAAGAAAGGATTAAAAGGAAATCTTTAAATATGAAATCCCTATAGGATTGGGGGGAAAAAATACAACAATATGTTTTTTAAAAGCACTTCTTACCCAGTGTTTTGTCATCAAAGACCATGAAATTAACTAAAAAACCTTTTCCCCATCTGGACCATGAACAGTTTGGGATTCACATTGTTTGATAAAAATTCTGATGTTTACAAGACAATGGGAATTTGTGCAGAAAAGTGTGACCTATGTTTGTCAGTGGAGTACTTTTCTTTGTAAAGGGAATGGTAATGGGAAATTGAAAGTTTATTTTTAAATATTGTTATTGAAAATATAGCTAACAAACAATATTATATCAGTTTTAGGGGTACACCATAGTTATTCAACATTTATATACCTAAAGAAGTGATCACCATAATAAGTCCAGCAACCATCTGACACCATACCACACTATCACAATATTATTGACTATATTCCCTATGCTGAACATAACATCCCCATGACTTATTTGTTTTATAGCTGGAAATTTGGACCTCTTATTCCCCTTCACCTTTTTCCCCTTTTTTAATTTTTCAATTACATTTGACATTCAATATTATTTTATATTAATCCCAGGTGTATTGCAGAGTGGATAGACATATAATTTAAGAAGTGATCCCCCTGAGTAGTCTAGCACCCACTTGGCACCATACATAGTTATTATAATATTATTGACAATATTCCTTATGCTTTACTTTATATTCTCATAACTACTTTGTAACTACCAATTAGTACTTCTTTTTTTTTAAAGATTTTTATTGGGGAATTGGGGGAAGGGGAACAGACAAGTTGCTGTCATTTTTTGTTCTTCAGTCTAGCTGTGGAGGACGTTGCTTCACTGGCCCAAGTTGGCACCATCTTTGCGCTCTTCCCTGGCGAGGCAGATCAGTCGCCGGCTTCTGGATGGCCGCTCACGCTGGCTGCTGGCTACATACGGTAGCCCACGGCAACCCACTGCAGCAGGGACTGCAGCCTAGCTGTCGCTGGCAACTCAGAGCAGCCCAGCTCCAGGTTGAGCTGTTGTTCAGCATCTTAGCTGTAGAGGGCAGTGTCACTGGCCCTCATATGTGGGATCCGAACCGGGGCCCTCTGGCGTCCCAAGCCAGCTCTTAACCATAGCGCCACTCGGCCGGCCCCAAATTAGTACTTCTTAATCCCTTCCTCTTTTTTCACTCACACCCGCAAGCCCCCTCCCATCTGGCAACCATCAAAATGTTCTCTGTATTTATGAATTTGTTTCTATTTTGTTTGTTTATTTTGTTGTTTAGATTCCACATATAAGTGAAATCACATTGCATCTGTCTTCCTCTATCTGACATGCCTTTCAGCACAATACCTTCCAGGTCCATCCATGCCGCTGCAGATGGCAAAAACCTATTCCCTTCCATGGCCGAGCAATATACCATTGTATATACGTAGCATCTCCTCTTTATCCATTCTTCCATCGACAGACACCCAGGCTGCCTCCACATCTTGGCGCTTGTAAACAATGCTGCAATAAACATATGGATGCACACATCCCCTTGAAGTAGCATTTTGGGCTCTTCAGATAAATACCCTGAAGTGGGATTTACTGGGTCCTTCATTTTCTCTTTTTAAAGCCTTTGTTTTAAAGTCTATTTTGTCTGGTATAAGTTTTGCTACTCCAGCTTTTTTTTTTTTCTTCATTTCCATTTTCATGAAATGTCTTTTTCTATTCCTTTACTTTCTGTCTGTGTGTGTCTTTCAATCTGAAATAAATCTTTTGTAGGCAGCATATGTAAGGGTTTTGTTTTCTTATCCATTCAACCCCCTATGTTTTTTATTAGAACATTTAATCCATTTACATTGAAAATAATTGTTGATAGATATGTAACTATTGCCATTATATTATTCATAATTTTGATTTTTTTGTGCCATTAAGAAGTCCCTCTAGCATTCCTTTTTTCTTTTTGTTGTTCTAATTGGCTGTTTTTTGCTGTCTTTTCTTCCAAGTCGCTGATTTGATCCTCTGCTTCATCTAGCCTGCTGGTGATTCCTTTTAGTGCATTTTTCATTTCAATTATTGTGTTCTTCACTTCTGAGTGGTTCTTTTTTTATGGTTTCTATGTCCTTTTTTTTTATGCTTGCAATCTCTTTGTTGAAGCTCTCATTAAGTTCCTTGCACATCCTTATAACAATTATTTTGACTCTGTCTCTGGTAGGTTGCTTGCCTCCATTTCAGTTAGTTATTTTTTAATTATTGATTTTCTTCTGTTTTTTTATTTGGGAAACATTTATTTGTTTCCTCATATTGGCTACCTCTCTGTGTTTCCTTCTATGTATTAAGTAGAGCTATAATGTCTCCCAGTATGGCTGGGTGGCCTTATTTAATAGGTGTCCTGTGAGGCCCAGTGGCACGGTTTCCCTGATCACATGAGCCAGGTGCTCCAGGAGTGTCCCATGTGTGTGTAATGTGTGCTCTTCTGTTATAGTTGAGCGTTGAGTGCTGTTGGCACATCAGAGGGTGGGATTGACTGTCAGGCTAATTGGCTGTGGGGTTTGACCATGTCCACAGCTTCAGGGCTGCTGTGTGGGAGGCTTACCCCACTGAGTGGGATTTGCCCCAGTGGGCTCTGGTGCCTGTTGAGATCACCCTTTGTATGAGCCACTTGTGGGGCTAATTGGGTGGTTCTCTGCTGTGGTCTGAAGCCAACATCCAATTATGTTGGTTCTGGCGCCTCTTGGGAGGGGCTCTGGTGTAGCCTAGGTCAGCCACTGCCTGTGACTGGCTGGGGGCTACCTGATAGGAGCTACAAAGTAATCCACCGTTGTTTGCTGCCTGTGCTAAACCTGGAGGGACATGGGAGAGGCCATGCTGTGAACCGAGGATGGCTGCCACCAGCACCAGGCCTGGGGTAACTCCACAAAAAGCCAGGACACCTGGAGGCCTGCTGCCACCTGCCAGCTCCCTTAAGGTTCAACCACTGATAAAGCCACATGCAGCACCATTTTGGGTGAGGCAGGGTCTCAGGGAGTCCCTAGAGTGGGAAGAGCTTTGGTCACCAGGTTAATGTAGACTCTGGTTTGGTGCCAGTGCTGAGCCTGGAGCAACTCAGCAAGTCACTGAGTACACCGAGGCCACTCACTGCTCACCTGAGGTCTGTGGACTCTGGTAGTTTTCCAATAAAAAGTTCAATGTAGGAGGGTCTGACTGCTCCAGGAGAAATTGCCTCTGGTGGTGTGAGAGTTGGGTGAGGTGGGGTCCCAGCTGAGTCAGCAGGGTGGAGCAGTGGAGCTCACTTAGCCAATCAGGATTCAGATTTGGCCTGCAGGGGCGGGCTTAACATAGGAAAGATGCCGCTCACCTGTGGGCTTCACGGAAGGAGGACGCCCCACTGGGAAGATGCTGACTGTGCTCCAGTCCTCCCCCTGTAACTACACACCTCAGTCTGTCCTGAAATGTGCCTCTGAGGCCTCCCAAGTCACCATCCCAATGCTGGAGCCCAAGGTGAGTGCCTGCAAGTAAGTGCGTCTGTACACGGCTGTTTAAGTGGATGTTTGTGTTTACCGCAGTCGTCACCCCATTCCACCTAAACAGTTGGAATCCCCACTGTTTTGCACAGCCAGATATTGTGGGGGCTCCTCTTCCCGGCACCAGTACTCCGGCTGTGGAGCCTGGTGTGGGGGATTGAGGTGCCTCGCTCCAGGGGGAACCTCTGCAGCTGAGGTATCCCTCCTGATTCCCAACCACCCCAGGGAGGCTTGGGGCCAGTTCCGCGTCTCCACCTCTCCTATCAGTCATCACATGTCATCTTCTTTATATTTCTGGTTATAGGACTTTTGTTCAGCTAGACTTCAGGTGACTCTCCAGGTTGGTTGTTGTATAATTTAGATGTAATTTTAATGTGCTCATGGGAAGATGCAGACACAGTGTTTATTCCACCATCTTGGATCTCTCTGAAAGGATTTTAAATTAAGATGGAGTTCTTAAACTTGTAAAGTCAGTCTATTTTGCCAAATGGTATGGAGCATGGTTTAAGCACATATGACTGGCCTATTGATACATAAATGAAAAGTTATTTGTAAGCCATTTTTTTTTGGTCCTAAAGAAATTCTTAATTTACCTGATGATCAGGCTTTGAGGCTTCAGGATACATATGGTAAGCCCAAACTAGCGACCATCTTTTATTCTAATCACAGTTAAGGTCAACTGTGGGAGGCTGCCACCCTTGAGTGGTTTATAATCAGCTTGAGACATGAAACTGACTCATTTCTGGAATTGTGGGGGCTGTTTTTTCACTCTTTTCAGTACATGAATGCCACCATGAAATAAGATTAAATGCTCTTGGGTTTCCCCGCTGCTTCCCTTCCTTATTTGTTAACTTTTCATGGTATGTGGGCTCATAATGTATTTATGTTTTCTCAGCTTCAAATATCTCACAATTTTGCATTGGACTGTCTGATTTGCTGTACTTCTAAAATAAGACATTGTTTCTATTATGCTATATTTTATTACATTATTTAATAGAGATGAATACCCTAAATATAAATAGATATAATCTTTAAACTCATTCACATTATAATATCTTTCTTGGTATTCCACTCCATTCAGTGCCATCTCTTGGGAGATTACCTGTGATCCTCTTTTACATTGTCTAAAGGTAGCTATAAACTTGTCCTCTAAAACACTATTACCAGGGAATCACACTGCAGTTATAGACTTTCCTCCTGAATCTTCTAAACTTCAAGCTACGCTGTTTTATTTCCTTCTTTTAAAGGCCTTGATCCCCTAAATTATGGACACATACCTTCCAGGATCTAATAGACATTTACCTTGCTTAAGTTATTGTTCCCTTGAATTTTGAAAAATATTACTCAAGTTTGAAAAGAGGAAAGAACTTAACACATTCAATCAACTCTCAGATAGGTTAGAAAAATAAATTATATGTATACATATATAATTATATATAAATAAATTATATATAAATCATTATATATACATATATATTATAGAGAGAGAGGTGACAGCAAATGTTAAATATAAAAACCAGTAAATCTAGGGAGAAAATAGAAATTTGCTGTACAATTGTAATAGTTCTGTAAGTTTGAAGTTATTTCTAAATGAAAAAAATTTTAAATATTGGTTTAAGTTTGTTATTTACAAGTATGTAGCAAATAATATGAGTTAATGTAGCAAATAATGCTATGATCATGATAAACATATAATAAAACTAAAAAATATATATAACGAAGTGAGACAATAATTGTTAGTTTCCTTCACAAAAAATCTTTAGTATTTTTTTATTCTAGTTTGTTATAAAAGTAGCCATAGATGACTGGGAATTAGGTCATTTGTTATAAACCCTTATCTCTTTCTGAGCATGTGGTTTATGGTTTCTGGAAAGTGTTTAAACTTACTTTTGTCAATATGTAATGAGATGATTTCCTTTCACCCTTTGTAGCTCAGAGATCAACTGATGTATCATCTCAAACACAATTATTATGTTCTTAAAGACAAAACAAAATCCTAAGGGTTTTTACAATAGCTTTATAAAATACAGGATCTGAAAGAGTATATTGTAATTGCTTCTTTACATATTTATAACCTCATGAGAGCTTACCTATCTAACCATGGGTACCCATGCCCAGCACATATCTAGGAAGCCAGTGACCATTTCTGAATAAAGATATCAACCCCAGTTATCTTACTTAAAATAACCTATGCATAGTTTTTATTCTGAAATTTTTCTGATTTTCAAGCTTTTTAATTAGAAAAATGTGGGAAGGTAGCTAAAACCTTGAGATTCAATACAATATCTGTTCTATAGGCATATTTATGATATAATGCATTCACTTACTAACTAGCTCTATAGAGTCCTACACACAGAGAGGATCCTGCATACACGTGATGAATATTTCATCATGTCTTTGCCTATACATTGAAAATGTAAACAATTTTTGTAATAGCTTAGATTTCCTCTTTTAAAATGCTGCAGGAAATTTTGAATAAGGAATTATACATTTTTATGTCTAAAAGAAAAAAATCTTCACAAATTTTATTTTCTACAATTTAGAATATGTTGTTCGTAAAGGCAAACAAGGTCAAGCTTATAATTTTCATAAATGTAATTTTGCAAATTTCATAAAAGCTAAAACTTCTTTTACTTAATGTAATGAACAGGTGATGGTGACATGCATAATGCAATTTTCACAAAATGAAGGTAAATGTAAGTTCATATTTTTATATTCAAGAAAAATATGAGCTAACTCAATAAAGATGAGTAATATTAACCTTAAGGAGTTAATCATCAGAGTGAATGAGGGGAAATAGTATAATTAGCAATATATGCAGGTAGTCATTAAGGTGAACTAAGGCACATAATATAGTTTGCAGTATAATGTAAACAAAAGCCAAAGTTCCCATAGCAACACAAACTTTTCTTCAGTATAAATATACCGTATTTTGGTTTACCAGTTAGAGTTCTAAATTCCTAGTTTCTTATCCTTGTGTGTAATAATGGTATGTCAGTATGGTTCTGAGAACAATAGAAATTTGCAAGCTATATGCTTAATTTTCTACATAGTTAATATCCCTAAAATTATGCTGGCATTTCAGGTCAAAAAAATTACATTTATCTCATTTGTGGCAATGTTTCCAAGTACCTTTATTGGATAATCTTGTATGTTTTAGGATGTTGATATTATGTAGTTTGTAAAGTTCAATTTTTAAAACTTTGATGATTAAATGTAGTGATTTTAAATTTATGGTTAGATAAATATTAAGAAACCTAATAGCCAGCCCTAAATTATTCCACATAAACAATAAAATAGTAGACAACATAAAATGATATTCTTTGCTTAGATGGACAATTGTATTGAATCACTCTTTTCGCAGGGAAGATTTTTTTTTCTGTAATTGTAACTCAAATAATCCTGCCCATTATAGCTATATCTTTACTTTGTTTTTCTTCTTCAAAATAAAATAGGGCCATTTAAACATTTACATTTACAAAGTGCTTTACAATCATCTGTATACTAATCCTCATAAAATTTTTGTGAATGAGCCAGGTAGGTGATAACTACAACTACTTATATTTTACATATGGGAAAAGAGGTAAACATCCAAGGTCACACAACAGTAACAAGTTGGCAATACAATAGTTATCATACCAACTTTAAGTCTTACATTATTGATATTGGTGGAAAAAACTAAGAAAAATCTATTTTATTTCATATTCACATATATTATTCATCTAGATATAAATTATTATTCATTTTTACTAAGACTCAATAGTCAGGGCCGGCCAAGTAGCGCGTTGGTTAAGAGCTGGCTTAGGATGCCAGAGGGCCCCGGTTCAGATCCCACATATGAGGGCCAGTGACACTGCCCTCTACAGCTAAGATGCTGAACAACAGATCAACCTGGAGTTGGGCTGCTGTGATTTGCCTGCTATGGCATAGGCTGCAGCCCCTGTTGCTGTGGGTTGCCATGGGCTACTGTGTGTAGCCAGCAGCCAGCGTGAGCAGCCATCCAGAAGCCGGCGACGGATCTGCCTCTCCCGGGAAGAGTGCAATGATGGTGTCAACTTGGGCCAGTGAAGCAATGTCCTCCACAATTAGACAGAAGAACAAAAGGACAGCAACTTGTCTGTTCCCCTTCCCCCAATTCCCCAGCGCTGTTCCCATCCTCCAACTCCCCAATAAAAAAATCTTTAAAACAAAAAAAAAGAATAGTCAAACATTTACAACATTCTGGAGAATCCTGGAATATTCTGGAGAAATTGACCTTTTCAAGGTTTAAATGAACAGATTTTGTTCATTGTAAGTGGAATTTAAAAGAGGCTGTAGTTTTACTAATATATCCTCAATTCAAATGCCCTCAAATATTTGTCTTTTAAATTATGATAGGTACAGAAGGACCAATATTTAAGTGAAGATTAGTATAAAGTCTCAAAAATAAACCATTTTGGAATTGAAACTCTCAATGGCACATAATTGAGCATCTGACATATGGGAGATAATATTTTCTTATAACTTGAATAGACAGCATAAAAATATAAAAATCTCACCAAACTGTCCAGAAAATATAGATTTTCATTCTTCAATTAGTTAAAATATATTTATTTGATAGATACATACATAAGAAGTCAGAGAAACTGAATATAAGGATAAAGGTTAAAAATTCCTCATCGATTAAAAATGAAATAAATAGTAGTATGAAGGAGCATAGATAACATTAATATTTTAGCATTTTCTAGCACCTAGAGATGTTCTCATTGTGGTATGAATATAAATGATTTCATTCATGTTGCTATTAATGTAAAAATACGTGTGTCAGGATATAAATTTTAAAACAAAGATGTCCGATTTCAGGGGAAAAAAGTTATCCCTTTTGAAGATAATGATAAATATTCAAGTTTTCCTCCATGAAGGTAATATTTTTTGTCTAACTCAACATACTTCACCATTTTTAAACTTTTCTCATCATATCTTTGACAGCAGGTTTTCCAATTTTGACAGCTCTTTAAAAGTAATTTTAACAGCCGAGTGATTTCTCTTCTAAGCAAAGTCAGATTATGTGAAATGTCAGTGTAAAAACTATACACAATGACACACAATCATTTTTTAAATTTACTTATTAATTTTGCTTGCTATTACTAATAAAACATAAGTGCTTAGCTAATTGTATTGCTTTTTGAAATGTTTTAAAGGTATTAAAACTGTATCCTTTTTACTACAAAATGTCTCACTTTATCACAATTAGTTATCCTTCCCAAAATGGAGAGGAGGGGGAGTAGCAGTGCTAGGCAGATAAAAGGCAATTGAGAAGCTAAGTAAAGTGGCTACTGTAAAGTGAAAATACAAGCTTGCATTGGTTAATCCAGTATGGAAGTATATCTGAATCCCCTGGAAACCTCTTGCAAATATATGCATGTTCCTCTCCCCTAACCCACACAGTTCTATCCCCCCAACTCACATTGCTGAGATTCTGATACACTCCCAAGGCAGGAGGATAGAAAATATCTTTTCACTTGCCGCCCTCCCACCTGATGGAAAACAATTTAAATAGAAACTGACAATTTTCTTGACTGAATTAATCCAGTTAATTTCCTTAATCCTTTATTTCATAATCAAAGTGTTACAGGAGGTGAAGTAATTATCTGGTAAATATAAACAAATGGGTTGTCAGTTCAAAAATTATCTTCTCTTTATAGTATTTGCTCTAGGCTCCTATTTCCTCATCTCTTTACTTTGACAGTTGAAAGCTTGTTTCCCCATGGAATGAATGTCTCATAATTTTAAAGAATATAAGTTTTACAGGAGAGGACTTCATTGTAGTCAGTGATCCACCATTATGTGTTAACTACACCTGACCACTATTCTAAGTGGAATTAAAATGTCATTAGAAAAATCGTAGTAGTTTTATTAGATAAATTCATTGAGGAATATATATTGTCTAGACTGTTAAACTGGATTCTAAACTAGCCTGCATTCCCCATCATTGTAGTAATGTTCCACTTTACATTCAATGAGTAGACTGGCCTTGGAAAAATTGGGAACATTAATTACACTTAATGTATAAACAAGTAAACAAAAAGTCAAAATTACAAATAAGATTCAAAAATTCAATAGCATCACTCAATAGAAACAATGGAGAAATGACTTAAAAATTCTGAGGGAAAATTATTTCCAACCACTCTGTATCAATCAAGTGTGAGAATAGAATATACTCTTTTTAGGCCATATGTAAAATAATTTACCTTTAGGTAGTCTTTCTCAGGAAGCTATTAAAGGATTACTCCACCAACTCAAAGAAGTAAATCAATGAAATGGAATCAATCAATCCAGCAAACAGAGAATCAAACTCAGAAAAGAGACAAAGGTAATTTCCAAGATAATTAAAAAACAATTAAGGAAAATAGCTAGTTAGTAGGCCTGAACTGCTGATAGTGCAGCATCATCAGAAGAATAGACATATCCAAGAAATAAAATGAAAGGAAAGGAGAAGAATATGTTACCTAACGTGTCTGAATATACAAAAAAACAAGTTTTACAATTTTGGTATAAAATTGGCTCTGAAATAACAATGGTCACATAAAAAATAATGAACAAATATAAAGTAATGTAACTATGAACCAAACTATAGGAAAAGAAAAAGTTTTATAAGAAAGTTAATGTAATCAAAGGAAACACCTATGCTATGAACAATATTTACAATGCAATGTGGGGTTTTTGGGGGGTTTTTAAAAGATTTTTATTGGGGAATTGGGGGGATGGGAACAGTGCTGGGGAATTGGGGGAAGGGGAACAGGCGAGTTGCTGTCCTTTTGTTCTTCAGTCTAGTTGTGGAGGACGTTGCTTCACTGGCCCAAGTTGGCACCATCATTGCACTCTCCCCAGCCGAGGCAAATCAGTCCCCGGCTTCTGGACGGTCGCTCACGGCGGTTGCTGGCCTCTCACACTGGCTACTGGCTACACACAGTAGCCCATGGCAACCCACCTGCGGTCGCCGGCGACTCACGGCAGCCCAGCTCCAGGTGGAGCTGTTGTTGAGCATCTTAGCTGTAGCGGGCAGTGTCTCTGGCCCTCATATGTGGGATCCGAACCGGGGCCCTCCGGTGTCCCAAGCCAGCTCTTAACCAACGTGCCACTGGGCCAGCCCCTGTTGATTTATTGATGATGGTCATTCTGACAGGTGTGAGGTGATATCTCATTGTGGTTTTTATTTGCATTTCTCTGATGATTAGTGATGTTGAACATCTTTTCATGTCTATTGGCCATGTTTATGTCCTCTTTGGAAAAATGTCTATTCAGGTCCTCTGCCCATTTAATTGGATTATTTGGGTTGGTTTTGTTTTTTGTTTTTTTTTAAATGTTGAGTTATATGAATTATTTATACATTTTGGATATTAAGCCTTTATCAGTTGTATCATTGGAAAATATCTTCTCCCATTCAATGGGATGTCTTTTCGTTTTGTTAATGGTATCCTTTGCTGTGCAAAAACATTTTAGTTTGATATAGTCCTGATTGTTTAGTTTGTCTTTTGCTTCCCTTACCCGAGGAGATATATCAGTAAAACTATTACCAAGGGTAATGTCTGAGAGTTTACTTCCTATATTTTCTTCTAGGAGGTTTATGGTTTCAGGTCTTACATTTAAGTCTTTAATCCATTTTGAGTTTATTCTTGTATATGTCATAAGAAGGTGGTCCAGTTTCATTTTTTTGCACATATCTGTCCAGTTTTCCCAGCACCATTTGTTAAATAGATTCTCTTTACCTCAGTGTATATCCTTGACCCCTTTGTCATAGATTTAATGACCATATAGTTGTGGTTTTGTTCCTGTTCCATTGATCTATGTGTCTGTCTGTTTTATGCCAATACTATGCTGTTTTGATTACTCTGGCCTTGTAGTATAGTTTGATATCAGGTGGCGTGTTACCTCCAGCTTTGTTCTTTCTCAGGATTGCCATGGCTTTTGGGCGTCTTTTATCGTTTCATATAAATTTTAGGATTATTTGTGCTAGTTCTGTGAAAAATGCTATTGGTATTTTGATAGGGATTGCATTGAGTCTATAGATTGCTTTGGGTAGTATGGACATTTTAACTATATTAATTCTTCCTATCCATGAGCATGGTATATGTTTCCATTTATTTGTATCTAATTTCCCTCTTCAATGTCTTATATATAATTTTCTGAGAACAGGTCTTTATTTATTTGGTTAAATTTATTCCTAGGTATCTTTTGATGCAATTATAAATGGGATTATTTTGTTAATTTCTCTTTCTGAAAGTTCATTATTAGTGTATAAAGGTGCAACTGATTTCTGAATATTAATTTTGTATCCTGCTACTGTACTAAATTCATTTATCAGCTCTAATTTTTTTTTTGGTGGGATCTTTGGGGTTCTCTACATATAGTATTATGTCATCTGCAAATAATAACAGTTTTACCTTTCCCCTTCTAATTTGGATGCCTTTTATTTCTTTTCTTGTCTGATTGCTGTGGCTAGGACTTCTAGTACTATGTTGAATAAAAGTGGTGAAAGTGTCTTGTCTTTGTTTCTGATCTTCAGGAGAATGCTTTTAGCTTTTCCCCATTTATTGTGATGTTAGTTGTGGGTTTGTTATATGGCCTTTATTATGTTGAGATATATTTCCTCTAATCCCACTTTGCTGAGAGTTTTTATCATAAATGGATGCTGGATTTTGTCAAACACTTTTTCTGAATCTATTGATATGACCTTATGATATTTACTTTTCATTTGTTTATGTAGTATATCACATTTATTGATTTGTGAATATTGAACCAACCTTGCATAAGGAATGAATTGCCCTTGATCATGTGTTTGAAATTTTTAATGTATCACAGAATTTGGTTTGCTAATATTTTGTACAATTCACAATAGTCAACTGAAATGCCCATCAACAGATGATTGGATAAAGAAAGTGTGGTACATATATACAATGGAGTATTACTCTGCCACTAAAAAAAATGAAATCTTACCATTTGCACCAACATGGGTGGACCTAGAGGGTACTATGTTAAGTGAAATAAGTCAGACTGAGAAAAACAAATACCATATGATCTAACTTATATGTCAAATCTAAAGAACAGAATAAATGAACAAACGAAACAAATAGATTCATAGATACAGAGAAAAAACTGATGGTAACTAGATGGGAGAGGGTTTGGGAGATAGGTGAGAATGGAGACAGGTTAGGAAATACAAACTGGTAGTTGCAAAATAGTCATGAGGATGTGAAATAAAGTATGAGGAATATAGTCAATAATATAGTAAAAACTATAGTGTTAAATGGGTACTAGATTTATCGGGGGATCACTTTACAAGTTATATAAATGTCTAACCACTACACTGTATACCTGAAACTAATATAAAATAATATTGAATATCAACTATAATTTTTAAAATATATATATATATATAGTCATGGATGTAAAGTACATCATATACTCAATGGTATTGTAATAGCTATGTATAGTGTCAGGGTTATTACTTTGTGAGGTGTGTAAATGTCTAATCACTATGCTGTTTTGTACACCTGAAAGTAATAATAATAAAAGAGTATGCTTAGAGTAATCTAAAATTGGTGAGAAGATTATGCTAGAAGAAAAGGGACATAATCAAACACATGCATTAATTAGTTGAGAAGTATAACAGCAAAAAGTTATTTGGAGGACAATAAAGAAAATTTGAATATGGACTAGATATGAACTGGAATAATCATTTATATTCTGTTGTAATAATGATATTGTGACTGTGTGGGAGAATGTTTTTATTTATAGGAAATGGATATTGAAATATGTAGGATTAAGATGCCCTGATAAATGTGATTTACTTTAAAATAGTTCTGCAAAAAACATGTATGTAAGGGGCTGGCCGAGTGGCTCAGTTGGTTAAGAGCTCACTCAAGAGTATGAGCTCTGAGCAACAGCAGTTCGATTCCTGGCTGTGTATATGAAAATATACACATACTCGTATGTATAGAAGAAGCAAATATTGCAAAGTATGATTATCAACTCTAGGTAGAAGATATATAGGTGTTCGTTGTATTTATCTTTCAACTTTTGCATGTGTTTGAAAATTTTTATAACAAAAAAATGCATTATGTAGCTTTATCTAGAAAACAGAAAATATGTCATAATGGTTCTTTGATTATATTGAGATGGTAGATTTATGGATAAATGTTATTTTCTTGTTCATACTTGTATTTTATATAATGGACACATTTTATTTTTATTACAATGATTAAAGCCACATTGTATTGAGGGGAAAAAAATATTTTTGTTAAGGAAACTACCAATAACATAGGTCATTGTGATATGGTTGTTCTATGTTAACCCAATGCATTTATCAGGAGATAGTTCTTGAAACCTTCTTGTATCTTACCATTACAGACAGTGAGAAGCAATGATAAATGTATATATGCCTATATCCATTCTTAATTTTACAATGAAAAATTGCATTTACTTAACACCTATGTATTAAATACCTATTATTCATAGACACTAAATGTAATACTGAACAAAGCATACACAGCCCCTGTTTTATTCTCTCAAGAGTCTCAATTTAATCAGTTACTCTCTATAGGGTAGAAATGTCTAGCATAGTAGACCCTTATCAAATGTTTGTTCGTGTCTTGGCCACTAAATTATATGATAGTATACAAAACAAAATAACACAAAAACCTTGCTTTCAATAAGTTTAAAGTCTATTATCAGAGACTGAAAAATAAACAGATATTTTCACCACTGTATGGTATCATGATAGAGGTAAGTATGGCACTTAACCCACTCTGCAGAGATGGAAATGAATAAGAGAATACTTTATCAAGGAAGTGATAGCTAAGCTCAGACTTCAGGGACAGAGGTTGAGAAGTTGAAAAAGGAATAAAGGTATACTGGACCAAGGTAAAAGTAGGTACAAAGGTCCAGAGGCAAAGCGATCATCACGCATTCCTTCTGATTTTAATTTAAAATACTCCAGAATAGGCACTTTTAAATTACTCTCTTTCATCCATAATGAATTTTGTAAATAGCCACTGACTCGCATCTTCTTCAATTGGGAAATCTAGAGTATATAAGAAGGTTAAATTATTATAAGCCTGATATCAGAGTGTTTGAAATTAACTAGTACATGGCAGAGTTGACAGAACAGATCAGAGAAATCAAAGAGGAAAACTACATTATTGATGACTGTTTCCTCAATTCATCAAACACCATACAATTTGTAAATTTAAAAAAAATTAAATTTAATAAAATATTTTCTTAAAACAATGTTCCCCAAATCTTTATTCAATCATTCATCCACCTATTCATTAAACAGATATGTAACTTATCTCAAGCCATGTTATAAGCACTGGAGATTTATAATAGACAAAATAAGATGAAAAAGACAAAATTCCTGACATCATGGAGCTTGCATTCTAGTGGAAAAGACAAACAATAAACAAGATAAATAAGCAAAAAATGTAGTACATTAGTTAAATGCTAAGGAGAAAAATAAAGCAGAGAAGAGTCATAGGAAGCAAGGAGGAAGGGTTGAAAGTTTTGATAGTGTAGTGTTGGAAGGACTTATTGAAATCTGTATAAAGGAAGTGAGGAGTGAGCCATTTGTTATAAAAATATGGTGAATGATCAAAAAATAAGGGGAATGTTTAAATTTTTAAAAATGTATTACAGTAAAAGACATATTGCCATTAATCCCCCTCAGAATACTCCCTCTTGCTTCAAACACCCTTCCCCTATGGTTCTTGCCACTTTCTGAAGCAGTTCTGGAAGTCCTCTTTTGTGAGTGTCTTTAGTTGCATTGCCGTGGTTGCCTCCGTGTCCTGAGTCGATCCAAAATGTTTACCTTTCATGGTCATTTTGACTTTGCGGAAAAGCCAAAAGTCACACGGTGCCAGATCCGGTGAATAAGGTGGATGAGGACACACTGTAGTCTTTTTATTTGACAAAAGTAGCCATAACAGAAGCCATGTGTGACGTGGAGCGCTATCATGATGGAGGATGAAGCAAAGACACTCACGAAAGAGGACTTCCAGAACTGCTTCAGAAAGTGGCAAGAACGATGGAATAAGTGTGTTCAAAACAATTGGGAATATTTTGAGGGACATTAGTGGCAATGTGTCTTTTACTGTAATTAATTTTTTTTTATTTAAACATTCACCGTATTGTTTGATTACACCTCGTATGTGTGTGGCTGGGGGAGGATCCTGTGATAGGAGCAGTTTGAATATCTTTGAGAAACAGGAGGCTAGAGTGGCCAGAGAGAGGGATGGAGGAAGAGCGTAAGCTGCTGTAAGTCTGAAGGGTAAGGAAGAGCACAGGTCATATACGGCTTTGTATACCTTTCTAAGGATATTGGCTTTTAGCCTTACTAAAATAAGAAAACAGTAGCAGGTTGAACAGAAAAATAAGATTACCTGAGTTAGATTTGAACATTTCCTTGCTACTGATTGTATAAAAACTAAAGAGAGACAAGGGCAGAAGCAGAGGCTGTTGTAATAACCCAGGTGAGATGTGATAAGTGGCTTGGACCTGAACTGTGGCAGTGAGGGAGGCAAGTGGATGAAATTTAGAGACATTTTGAGAATAGCACCAACATAAATTACTGACAAATTAGATGTTGTGTGGAAAGAAAGGTAAATGCCAAAAGCAGTTCTAAGGAATTTTGGTTTGTATAATTGGAAGAATAGAGTTGCCTTTCCCTGAAAATAAAAAGACTCGATGATGAGCAGGTTGTGGGAGAATATCAGAAGGTTACTTTTGGACATGTTGAACTTACGATGTCCATTTGCTATCTAAGTGGTGATACGCTGTGAGTAGCTATAAATAATGGAAAGGAATCTAAACCGATCATTTATATCTATTTATATATGTTTATAGATTTATATGTTTATGTATTATATTTTACATGTAAATATATTTTATATTGTATTAAATATATACTTACATATTATATCAGTATATCAATGACAATGAAAGCCTTGAGAGTGCATGAGTTCAACAAAGTAATTAAGGATAGAAAATAGAATTCATGTGGGTACTGAGCCTAGAGCCACTGCAATATTTAGAAGTCAGGGGAATTGGGAAGAAATAACAAAATTTTTGAGATGAAACACCCAGAGAGAGGAAAATAAAGCAAACATAAAACACAGCAATGCTGTAATTTTGTTGTCCTGGAAGCCAAATAAAGTGTTTTAAGGAGATAGTGATCAAATTTGTCAAATGTTAATGAGAGTTCAAGCAAGATGAGGCCTGAGGCTTGACCATGGGATTTAGCGACATGGAGTTCACGGATGACCTTGTCAAAGGCAGTTCAGTGGAGTTCTAGCACTAAAAATCAGTTTGGGATGGATTAAAGAATAGGAGGGAGAAATTGGAAACTGCATGTAGAAACTTCTTTTTCAAGGAGCTTTATTTTGAGAGGAAAGGTTGTAGAGGGATTGAGCCAGAAGGGGAAGTGGAGTCAAAAGTGAGTATTTTAGAAATGCATGACATAGCAGCTTGTGTGTGTGTGCTGATGTGAAGCATCCAGTATCGAGGAAGTATACGTGGTGCAGGAAAGAGAAGAGACAATTTCTAGACCCACATCATCGAGTAGGTGGGAGAAGGATAAAACTCCTGCACCAATAGAGGGCTAGGCTTCTCTAAGAGTAAGGTAGTCCAAGTTCAAGGAAATTTTGCACAAATATATAGTCAGTAGATGTAAAGATAGGAGCTCATGGAAAGTCTCTTCTGTTTGCTACCATTTTCTTAATGGAGAAGAAATCATGGTTAAGGTGAGGAGGAGGAAAGAAGTGTTGGAGAGTTCATGAGAGAAGATGTAAAATAAGCATCTAAGTCTTCTGAATGAACTAGGAAAATGTAGTGGGATAACTAGAGAGTATTAAGGAGCCACTTGAGAAAAGTGATCCTAAATTTAAAGTGAGATCAGTCAGCGTCGTTTTGTTTTTTTTCTACAGCCACATTCCATTGCAAGTGAGCAAATGCTGAGTAGATTAAGGGTTTGATTTAACAAAGGTGGTGCTTTATCCAACTAAGCATAATAAAGTAAGACTGGGGTAAAGGAGTGGATGGTGTTGGCAGGTGAGTGATTATCACTGATAGAAGGTCTTTAGAAAGTTGTACTAGTTTAAAGCCAAGGCATATTTTAAGCATTATTGCATGTGATTAATTGTTAAGTTTTATGGTCTTCCTTGACAGCATGGAAAGAACACTAAGTTTTATGTGAATATTTTCATTTTTGTGGTTCTAAAAAGGTTGTTTTTGTTCTCTGCTAGTCTTTAAATTGTATCATTTGAAAAGCAGAGTCCTCCATTATCAATATAAATATTAGGATGCGGGCTGCTCTAGAACAGCAAATAGTGGAAAAAAATAAAACTTAAAATTAAAAAAAAACAGTAATGTTAAATTATCCCTGAGTGCACATTATTTAGTTCCTCGTTAACTTAATTGTTTTCCAGTAAAAGTGAAATGTGCAATATGCAAATTAAATAATATTATGTGTCAGAGTTTGAAAGAAATATTCATTTAACATTGGAAGAGATTTTTTTTCCCAGGAAATCTTGTTCATTTATTTTACGAGAATTTTTGTTTGTCGCTATTTGTTCAAAACATAATACAATTGTGAGACCCAGTGCCTGCTGGCAAAGTTGGAATAGCTGTCAGCAGGAAATGGCAAACTAATAATAAGTGCTGGTAAAATATTTATATTATAGTTTACTGGGAAGCTGAATGTAGTTTTGTATTCCATTATTGCTGGAGGCAGTACATAGTAACATAGTTGTGCTCCAGAATAAGTGGATAGAATTCTAAATACTATAGTGACTTATCTTTCAACTATCTGCTGGGAAAACAGAATTAATAATAATAAAGCCTTTTACAAGCTGAAATTTAAGAAATTTTAAACAAGGTCCATAGGGCAGTAATTGGTAGCATCTCGCATTCAGCGTTATTGGACACTCGGCTATTGGATCAACCACTTCTGTATGAGGCCTCGTAATTCAGCTCTGGTTCATAATTTTCAATAACAGAGCTATTCAAGAGGGAGGGGTGGTCCTAAACCACCAGAGGACTCAGAAGTATGGTGATGTTCAAGTACAACACTGTGTTTATGTACTCCCCAAAGTGTATCAAAGCTCAGATCCAGAGAAATAAAAGAAAAGTCAAACAAAACAAGCATTAGACTGCGTAAAATAAGGTATGGACAAGGCAAACAGGTGAGGCATTGTTTAGGTGGCTAAGGTAGATCAATATCTATTCTTGCAAGCCAGGAATCCTGCCTGCTTTCCTCTGGTGCTCTGCAGATCATCTTACGGCTTGCAGACAGACTGTCGCCTGAACCCAACTGACAGACAACCTATTTCACCCCTGTAAAAATCATACCCATCTTCTTTCTTTGTGGTTCACTGAGGGGAGAAAAAAATATAACTGCCAAAATAAAATAATACCAAATTTGCTTTTATTACACTTTAATACCCCTTTTCATGAGCTTAATTATAAAAGTCTAGTCCCTAAATTCTCTTTCATATATAATTTTAATCTACTCAATAAATGTTAAGTATATTGTGAGCATAACAGTGTGTGTGTGTGTGTGTGTGTGTGTGTGAATGAAGAGGTGACCAAATTTATCCAAATAGGAAACATACGTAATGTGTTATACATAATAATCACTCAATAAATATTAGCTAATATCAACTTTCCTATCATAATAATTTTTAAAACCTAACAGAAGGATGTACAAAGAATCAATATGAAACTGAGGAAATAGATGTTTATATTTACCTGTAATTCTTAGAATAAAGAGGCAGTATTTCAGTTTTCTTGAAAACATTTAACAAGCTCATTATAAATGAACTTTGAGTAAATAACAGAAAATCAGATTGTTTATGTTTTATGACATACTACTATTAATTTGCCTTGTTCTGATAAAGTTCATGCATAACAATTAGTAACCTTTAGTTTTTTCATGATTTCATGCTGATGTGATAATCAAAACCAGAAATGTTTTCTCAAAAACAAGTATTTTAGTTATATCAAAAATAACAAAAATATAAAACCTGTCTTCTAGTTTCATAGAACTTTAGAAAATTATACAAACTTCCTTGCAAATTGAGAATTGTATAAATTTTGTACTTTACATATATAATTTTATTGAGTTATTTTTTTCATATCATATAAGTTTAACTAAAAAGTTAGGAGAAAGCCTTTTACTGTAGTAAATTCAGTGGTAATTGCTTTACAAGAAAAGCTCTGTGTATAGGAGAAACTACAAAGGCTACTTAACAAAATTAAACAATAAAAAGTTTATTTCATATTAACAATCCTAATTCTGCTTTGGCAAATGGGAGACATTTTCAATGTTTTGAGACAGCATTTACTGAGACATAATTTTTCATGTGTCCAATGACCTATGGATTTTGTTTTCTCCAGGTTTTCATATCAAAACCCATCACAGTATTTTTTACCCTCTGAGTTGACTAATAAAAGGAATGACAATTTTAATGTAATATTTAAAATACTAAAAGTCAAGACAAATCCTTATTTTAGTGGTTGTAGAGACTTGGTCTTAATCTTGAAAGTGGAAAAGGTCATATTTTGTGGACTGATGCCTATCATATCTCTGAGTAATAAGAATATGTCTTTTCATCACTGCTACAGTTTTCTGCTTACCTCTTTATGGTGGAAGAAATGTAATTTACTTGTCAGATTGAAATGTTTGATATATATCTTTATCCTATCTTTTGAACTAGCATTTCTGAAACACTAGATTGTAAACAAATGGCATGTTTAATTAAACAACTACTTTACTACTAACTGAACAAGAGAGTATGATTATATTAATTTAATACTAAGCCATATGACTAGAATTTCAAGAAGACATTTTCGATTCAGCAAGAAAGTATGATTATACTAATTTAAAATCAAGACATGTGATTAGAATGTAAACAAAATATTTTAAGTTCCTGTCTTCAGGATATAGTTTAAGTTCCCATCTTTAGGATATCAAAATAGTTTTCTTTTAAGAGTTAAAACAAAGGTAATTTATAAAATATTAATTTACATTAAAATTTCTTCTTTAATTTACTAATTGACATACAAAACTAAATTTATAAGTCAATTAAGTTTATTATGATATTGAAAACTTATTTTAAATATAAACAATTGTGATTTTCCAAGGGCTTCATTTTATTTTGGTGTGTGGCTGCTTTTTCACATCTACAGGTTAGCAATTCTGAAATACATTAGCTCTAGTCTAATAAGAATGAAAATATAATGAGGTAAATTTAGCTGGAGAATTAGGCATACAGTAATGTACATGATTATATATGTGTGTATGTGTGTGTTTATGTATATATGAATATAAATATATATTTAAGAGTATTATATATGATTGTTCAAAAGCCAAGGATTAATTTTACCTTCAAATTTCAAAATATGAAATAATAGATTTGCTGTAATCACTCAAAGGCATTTGATATTGAAGGTCAATCCATTTTACTCCTTTGTGGGAACAAAGAAAAACAAAAAAAAATCACTGGGATCTGACCTAATCAAAGCCATAAGTTGTTTTTTAAAACATGCATTGTTAGGATCTTAATTATCTTATTTATGTTTGCTTAGATAGATAAACAGATGAGACATTTCTGATCCAGATGTGACAATCTCAGCGCTGTCATTTACCTTTCAAGGATCATAGAATTTTTGCTTTTAACACGTTCCCTCGAGTACCTACATGTTTTCATTATAAACCAGTAGTTGAGAAAACGTGTCAGATGCTAAATTCAAAAACCGCCATGCAGGAAACATGGGGAAATGTAACAACTGTTTCGGTAAAAGATGTCTTGAAGTCAGTCAACTTACATAAAATCTTAAATGATTTGCCAATGAATGATAATTAGCATCTATGTTACAACTGCAAATGTTAAACAATTTCTGTTTAACTACTATTGGACTGAAATTATTTTTGTCAAATATGCTTAAGACCTTAAGCTAAAATATCTGTTTCATAACTAAACTAAAAGAGTAGTGATACAAACATAGAATTTGTAATACCAATTTAAATTATGAAACAAAAGGAACAAAATAGTTTAAACTCTAGAGCACTTAAACGCTTTTAATACTTAACACATTATATGAAATCTCATAAAGAATATGCAGCACTTATGGTAATAATTTCTTATATGAATATTCCATAACTTATATGTCCAAGTAGACTGAAAACAGAAATATTTCAAAGGGTCACATTCACTAGAATAAATGAAATGAAAATTTAAGTATGCTTGTGTTAAAGTTAAAACAACTCATATTATTTTCTTAGTAAATGCTTCCTAGTCTTCATCAATCATTATTCTAAAATATAAAGAAAATTATTTATATAACACAAGCAATATAATCAATGAAAGGCTATATGCTAAGATAATGCAAGATAACTGAGCTTATAATATGTAACACCTAAAATACTTAATCATAGTATTTATAACTACATACTTAATCATTTATTTCTACTTAATAAAATAGTAAAAATGTCATTTTCCACTTTTTAAAATGCATATTTGCAAACATTTTCTCTCATAGAATTGTTCATTAAATAATATGCATTTGCAATTAAAAACCTGATGTATTTATGGATATTCGTTTTTCTATGTTTGTTTACTTAATAAAGGTTAGAGTTGGTTAGGCTAGCATGGAAACAAAGTTCATGATGTTATTTTGAACTCTATAACCTCTTTTAATTTGCAAACAGGTAATTATATGAAAACCTGTAAAATGCACTAAAAAAGCATTTGGAAAGTGACAAATATTTTATTTAAGAATTATTAATTAGTGTTATAATCATTAAAAGCAGAAGTATGCACATGAAAATATAATTATCTAAAGAATGTCAGTCTCTAGCTTCGGTTAATTACTAAATGGTCATTTAAAAATGTATCTTAATGAGATTACAAATACATCTTTTGGTTAAACATAAATAATAAAGAATAGTTTGATTTTTAATAAAAATATCAAAAGACCAATTTCATATATGCATATTAATTATGAGCAAATAATTAAAGCATGTATACTTTCCAAAATAGTATCAACTTAATTAAAAATACTCTTAGTGGAAATGAAACCATTAATTTATACAGCCAGTCTGCAACAGATTATTGGTATTACTAAAATGTGATTGATGAGTGCTAGTTGCTGTCATTGTCATTTGTTGGGTAAAGTGTAAAATAAGCAGGACATTTGAATCTATTTCCTTAAGCATGGTGAATAAACACCATCATGCAAACATTAAAAGTTTGCCTTTTGGAGAGTGCCTTGGATTCATGTACGAAATGGGTTTTAATATAAAGAACCATCTCATCAGTAAAATGGAACTTCAGAAAGTCATATTTTGGAGTATCATAGCAAAGTGTTCACAGTAGTAAAGTTTACCATCACAGCAATTCTTCCTAGAAAAAAATTTCTTAAATCTAAGATTATCGATCTGCTTTTGAGTATTGTACTCATTTAGAAATAGCAGTTAACAATGAGAGAAAACTCTTAAAAGCATTGACTTTTATACTTCATTCTAACAAAACAATTCGCTATTTACTTATTTCACAGTTAATCTCCATGCTAAATCTGAAAGTATGTTCTCAATAACAACTATAATAAAAGAGTGTTGCGATAATGACACAAGATGATAAAAGCAAGGGAAATGCTCATTTGAGAGTATAATCTCTTTCACATATATGAGCTTTAAGTAGAAATGAAGTAGAATGAATGCTCCACAAAAAGTTACCCACAAAATTTCTGTAGAATATAAACATATCAAAAGGTGGTAAAAAGTCTTCCTAGCCTCCAAGCCCTGTTGACAACGTCTTTGTAATATGAGATATACAGATCTATAAAATTATGTGCAAATAAATGTTATACGCAAGAGTTCCTCACCATCTTTAGCTAATTGACTTAGTTTTGTTGGTGGAAGTTTGTTGGTAAGACAGAGATAATGCTATGTGTTCAGCAATATTATAGTTTTCCTCCCAAACATACAACTAAATTACATTCCCAAACCACCTCTGCAGTTAGGTTGGGCCATATGACTTCTGGCCAATGGAATAAGGTATCTTTCAGAATCCTTAGCTCGTTTTCTTTCCTCCCTACCCAATGCAGAGTATCCAGTGGAGGACTCCAGGGCACTAAAAGATGGTAGAGCCACTCCTGGGTTCCTGAATGACTGAACAGAACTAAATGGAACAAAGACTCACCCCCACTCTCTACCTGACCCACACTGTAATGTGACATAAAGGAGAAGTAAATCTTGATAACATTAAGCCACTGAAACTTGAAAAAGATGAGAATTCATTCATTAATTTATTCCTCAAATATTAGGAATCATAAAGAATTATTAGTGGACAAAAATAAAATTTGGTATTTCAGAGGAAGGCAAAGGTGGTAATTGTACTGGATCTAATAAAGTAGGAATCATTTTTAGAAACTATATGATCTCAAGTATTCTGCAGTTAGTCCCTGTTAAAGCTTTACTTCCCTAATCCTATACTGAATTTATGTCATCTTATTATACTACAATTACTCTTAGTGATAAATGCTTAAAGCATTAGCTAACATTCATTTCTTACCATACTCTGGGTAGAGAGCTAAGCACTGTATGTGAATTATTTATTTCAAAGTGACCATATGAGGGATTTTTGACAATATACTCATTTTACAGAGGAAACTGATGTCTATAAAAGATAAGATGATCTCACAGTTAGTAAGTGGTGAATCCAGAACTTAAGAGGTCTTGTTTGAGCAATGGTAATTTACTTTAACTACTCCCCTACCCACAAACAGAAACATAGTTGTGTGTTCATTTTGTAGATCACAGGAAAGGCTGACAGGAAGGATTTGCCTTAGCAAATATATTATAATCCTTGATCTGCCACTCATAGGAAAGCTTACACCCTGATTTTATCAACATGCCAAAAATTGATCCATCTATCAAAGTTAGATGCACAGTAGTCTCTAGTCTTTTGACTCAGAACTCAAATGAGTCACTTACGATAACTTAAATGAAAAAAAAAACTTCACTGAAGGCCTAGAATATGATCCTTACTCACCTAAAAGTTGCTACCAGTATAAACAATATATTTGAAATTCATGATAGGTAAGTATATATTCTAGAAGCAGAGATACCTTAGAAGCCAAATAATAATCTAAATATTGCTTGAAGCACATGGATTGAAAATGAAGATACTTTTATGAATGGAATGCTTAGTAGCATCAGGTTGAAATAGCCTGATATTCATTCACAATAGGAATGGCCTTGTCATTGGAATAAAGTCAACTCCCTCAACCCTGAACCATTTGGATAGGTCATGCCCGCAGTGCTTTTTACTTTATCTGCTTTCATGGCTAAAATTCTTTCTGTGGCTATGTGAATACCTTCAACCCTGCTGCACAGGAATTTATCTGTTCTTTTAACATAACTTTGCACATCATTGTGCCGATCTACTTTGTGTTGATCTTAAAGTTTAACAATCAAATGGCAAGTTTATCTTGCATCCTTTATTTCAAATTTCTTGCCAACACCTCTCTCATTATAATCTATAAGAACAAAAAAACAATGAAAAGAATGGAAAAAAATTGATTCCAAGATAAGATAATGCTTACTGAAAATCCTGGATATTGCTGAGAAATGAGTGAGGATAAAAAATAACAGCTCTCCTCTTTTTCTTTCACTTGGGCTAGAAGCAATGAATTGACAGGATTCAGTTAATCATCTTAACACACATCTTGATTGTTAGGGTAAACCTCTCCAAACTCCCCCAACCATGTTTCTCTTTATAATGGTACCGAACCCCATACTCAGCTAGAACTGTTGCTCTGGAAGGCGGTATGGCCCAGAATAAATCAAAGCTGACATACAATGTCAGGAAAAGATGGTGCTATGCCAGTTGCACCCCGTCATTGAAAAACTAAGCTTGTTTGAGCTTCATGCTGCCATAGCACCATGCGCTTCAAGAGCAATGTCTAATGCTGCAGTCATACTGTTCCTTTTTCCAACTAGGCAAATGCCAAGAGGAACATTTCCTCACAAACAAGTGTGTGGGAGATAGTAAATGCAATAATAAGACTAATTAACCCATCAGGGTGCTTCAACACTGGAATGATTCAGTCAGACAGAAACAAACAATTTTTATTCCTTTATTATTATTTCTACTTTATCTGTGGAGCCAGAGGGTGGGAAGAGGATCAAGAATTCAGACATGGGAAAGATGAATGAATTTAGGAAACTATCTAGTAGTTTGCAGTCTGGAGGATACTGTAGAGAGAAGTTTTCCAAAAGAAAAAAAAAAAAACGCTGAAGCAACTTTCTCTGGAGACGTATCATGCATACTTAGGAAGTTCTCAGACACCTTTCTGCCTGGATCCAGCTACTTTTCATTGAGTTGGAGAACATATATTTGGAAACCTCTGACTGTACAGCACAACGATGAATAGTTATCCTTGGATGCGACGTGGACCATCATGCCATCAACCTTCATTGTACTGACCAATGTGAAACCTCTGAAAATAATGTGGAAAGGACAAGAAAATAGATGATCAGTATAGGAAAGGCAAAACATCTTAGTAACAGAGAAACAAAGATAAAAATTAAGTTATAGAAACATAAACAATTTTAAACTGTATGGATGTATTTATAATGTTTTAAATTGTTGTGGTGGTATAGTATGTGGTTAAGCTTACCAAATTTTATTTTTATTAGAAATAATTTAATGGATGATAAAATGAGGGAAATTTCATTAGAGTATTATCTATGGTGTTGTAGAAATTTGGTAAGAGCTGAATACTCAAGCTATTTCAGTAAAGCAAAAAAGAACATACGTGAAAGCTTGTGTATAACTGAGTATATGCAAAGTCATCCTCCCCGAAAATGAGTAAAGAAAGTAAAAGAATTTAAAAGAAAAAATGCCAAGAGAGTTATTTTGGACAAAAAAAAAAACCTGTTACAGGTCCTAAAACCCTAATTAACTTATTCTATTCAATTCTGAGCAACAGTAAAAGACAAGACACAGAACAGCAGACTCACCAACTATCACATGGCTTCACTTGATTCTGCTTAATAAGTTTCCTATAGTCAACAACAAAATGAACCACATTAATGGAGAGAAATCAGGAGAAAAATAAAATTCTAAAAGAAAATATTCCAAAGAAAAAACTAAAAAATATGTAATAAAACCCCTGAAATAAGAGATAATTATACTCTGGCAGAACTAATGAATGAGGGGGGGAAATCAAAGCTGAAAGAAAGCTTTATTACATTTCCACTACTACTGAATAATAGCTCGAGGTACTTTGTCCAAAAGCTGTTTTTTGGACAATTACTTTTTTATTTGTGGGTTGTTGTTTTTTCCCCAAACATTATAGCTTAATAGTATGTGCGTAATAGATAATGAGCCATTAAACTTTACCTAAGACTCTTAAAGATTACTTTCAAAAAAGAATCTCATACTCAATTATAATGTTGGAGGAAACTTCCAGTTTTGAGAATAACATGTTAGTCCTATGCAGTTATGTTCTGGGAGGCAGGATTTGACTTTCAAGTTCTAAAAAATTATTATCATAAGGCTCTACTGTAGTCATTCATGTAACTACAAATTGGATATGGGTTTCCCTTTCTAAAAATGGGAAATCAAAAGGAATAAAGTACTAACCATATTTATAAATCTTTAAATTTATAGGAAACATGATGCCTATCGTTCATTATTTGAGTGGGGCATTTGGTTTGTCTTGTCTACAACAATTAAATGGGGTAATACACAAAGAGGAAGCTTCATTCAAGCTCGCACATTTTTGATCAGAAAAAGAAAATGTTCAGGGCCGGCCGAGTGGCGCGATGGTTAAGAACTCGCTTGGGATGCCAGAGGGCCCCGGTTCGGATCCCACATATGAGGGCCAGTGACACTGCCCTCCACAGCTAAGATGCTGAACAACAGCTCAACCTGGAGCTGGGCTGCCATGAGTCGCCGGCGACGGCGTGGGCTGCAGTCCCTGTGGCAGTGGATTGCCATGGGCTACCGTGTGTGGCCAGCAGCCAGCGTGAGCGGCCAGCAGCCGCAGTGAGCGGCCGTCCAGAAGCCGGCGACTGATCTGCCTCACCAGAGAAGAGCGCAATGATGGTGCCAACTTGGACCAGTGAAGCAACATCCTCCACAACTAGATTGAAGAACAAAAAAACGACAGCAACTTGTCTGTTCCCCTTCCCCCAACTCCCCAGCACTGTTCCCATCCCCCCAATTCCCCAATAAAAAATCTTAAAAAAAAAAAAAAAAAGAAAATGTTCAGATCCTGTGAATTACCTGTCCTGTTTCATAGGTAGCACCTGTATTGCTACCACACATCTGTAGAAGCACAGTATCAGCCAACTGTTAATCAAGGATCACTTCCCTTCAAAGTGACTGATGATCCACCGTTAAAACAGCTTATAAAAATAACTTCTGCTTCGAAAAGGTGCTTCAGGGTTTTCAGACACATCTCACCATTCCTGCTAGCTTAATGCATGTTTGAAAGTTAATTTCTCATTAATATTTAAAGAAGAAATGGCTTCACAACAAATTTTAAATGATCCATTAGATTTTAGAAATAAAATATTATTGGCATTATTTTCATCTCAATTACAAGGAATAATAATGTCCAAGATTGGCTTTTAAAACTGTTAATGAGCCCTGGCAATGTGAAAAAGATATGGATTAGGAAGATGTAATGAGATATGATTAAAGGGTGCAAGCACTGAAGGGTGTTGGAGAAATTCTTTTCAGAAAGAGTATAATTAGTGTCTGATAAAAGTACTTAGTAGATAAGATTTTTGAAGAAGAAAGGTTAAGATAAACACATACTTTATGACAAACCTGCTTAATTTTTCCCCTTTGGTTCTCTTACATACTCAATATTATGTTGAAGTTTCATACATAAATAATGTTTGTCGAATACTTGATGCAATTCTACCAGACAATTAGAGTGTTTTAATTGCCAGACACAGAGAGCAGAAAATGTGTTGAAACATCTTATTCCATTTTCAGTGTACATTTCTTTGTTGATTTATGTAATGTAGCTAATAATATGCAACCTACCCTAGTTTTAAACAAACAAATGAACTTCTAAAAAGCAAGCTTCCCATAAGTTGCTAAGCAACTCCAAAGGCATATTTTATTAATTGAATAAATAACATTTAGATGATGAATCCTTAAGGAAGATTTATTTCCTAACTCCATTTTATAAAAAGTAGAAAATCCAAGCAAGTATCCTTCTGCTTTGCCTATTCCTAAGGCCTCAAGGGTTAGGAAGAGACACTGCCATTTTCAAAGCTACATTTGACTCACTAGACAAACATTTCTTCAACTGAAATTGTTACTCTAATAGAAGTTAGGTTCTGGGACTCATTGTGTAGCTCACCAGAGTTAGAGCTTATGCTTCATTCCCATAACTGAAGGTTTCTCAACCTGGGCACTACTGACATTTTGGGCCTGAAAATTCCTTGTTGTGAGGGCTTCTCCTGTGCATTGTAAGGTGTCTAGCAATATTTAATCCCTGGCCTCTAATGACTAGATGCCAGTAGGGGCTCCATAGTTGTTACAGCTAAAAATGTCTCCAGACATTGCCAAATGTGCCCCTTGTGGGGGAGGGGGTGTTCAAAATCACACCCAGTTCAGAACTACTGCAACTGAATAATAAGTAAATATGAATGATGGGTAAATGACTAACTTCCAGTCACCGTCAGTCACCTAATATTCCCTAGCACCACCAGCAATGAAAAACAAAGAGGTAGTACTGATTGCAGTGGTACTGTGGCTCTTGTCCTATTCAAGGCTCATCACTAATGTTATCATTTCAATGTAATTTCCATTATATAAAAACTGGGGAGAAAGGTCCTAATGATGGCTCTGTCTATAGATACTCTCTAATAATATCCCACTCCAGAACTGTACCCAAATCTTTTCTCTTACTCTTTCTCTTTCTTCCTCAGTTTTCACTACACTGAGTGGCTGGATAGAATTATTTTAAATATAAATCTCAATTTTAATCATGCCATCGTTTGCACATAGGGCATAGATCTCGATCACCTCTAGCAAATACAAACCCCTCTGGTCTTTAAGCCTTCCTACAAATTACCACCAAATTCCGCCTCATCAAACATCTGTCTCATTCTCCATGAATACCACATTTACCCGCCCCCAAACACAGCTTCCATATTCCAATCTTCTTACGTGGCACATAAAGGACAAATTCATTTCCGCCATGAACGTTTTCCTAATTAATCCTTCCTTTATTTCTTATCAGTATCATATTTCCATTAAAAGAATGACATGAGTGCCAATTAATTTGAGGCAATTATTTACTGAGTGTTCTCAATATGCCAGATACTGAATATTCCTTAGTAGCTGTTTCTATCAATTCACATTTAATTTATGCACAACTAGATCGTAAGTTCCCAGAGGACAAGATCGAATCTTATTTGTATCCCTCTGCTGCTTCTTAATAATGATGCTAATAAATACAACACTTTAATTTTGATTAGCAATTATAACTTTCAAATTATTTTCATGGTTATTACCTTATTGCTTATATTTTTTTACTGTTTTAGTCAGTGAACGTGGAACATTAATGCTCTAGGGATCAGTCTACAGGTTACATACACAACTAGTGCTCTGTAGAATATGCATTTAACGTATGTTGACTGACTGAATCCACTCTCACAAATTCACAATGATAAAATTTATCTCCTGGTTCCAAAAAGTTCTTATGGCATTTAAAACAAATGTTATTGTAAAGAACAAAAACAGCTGAATGATACAGAAGACACAACATAGAAGGGAATTAGGGTTGGCGAAAGTTAAACTATAACGTAGCTTGAAAGCAAAAGAGAAATCTGTTTTTGCCTCAAATTGGCTACAAGAGATTAACTTCATAGGGTCTTGACCTCTTACCACAGAAAGTAAAGCTTTAAAAAGAAAGCAAAATATAAAGGGGGAAAGCTACAGAAGAGTCAATAAATCCCCAAATTCTAAAACACAGCATTTTTTACTGTGTTTTACCTAAGTTCCAGAAAACATTTTCAAGAACTCTTAAGAGATTTCCTCCCAGTTTTTGGGTGTCCCCAAAGAACATCAACATACCTATAAAAATCATTTATTAACCTCTCACTTGACTTCAACTAAACATCAGAAGTCAGAGGTCAGCCCACTTCTGAGGATACCTACTAACCATAAGTACCATGACCCCAAAGAAGCAACATCATTTATCCAGTAATTCGTTCAACGTTTATTGCATGCCTACTAAGTGCAGGTACTGGCCTAGCCCTAGGGGTTAAAAAGGCCTACATCTCAGTTGTTGATGTGAATTTATGTAAGGAATTCAGAAAGGGCAGGCTATCTGAAAAGACCAAAACAAAACAAACAAACAAACAAACAAAAAAGACTTATCTTCGATGCACCTTAACTCTCAACCTCTGGCCGCCCTCCACTACACCCCAACCCCTAATCCCCTGCCAAGTTTGAGCAAGTGAAGAAATCAAAGGAAATTCAAAACAGAAAGGAATGAAGGGAACAGGTGAAGGTCCCATCAGCCACCTGAAAGATACAGAAAAGAGTTCTCCACGATTTCCTTCAGCCACGTGAGTGGGCGGAAGCGCCGGAGCCCACGAGGCGGAAGTGCTAGGGGTAGGGCAGGTTCCGAGCCCCCAGGGACCGGAAGTGCGGACCTGGAGGGCGCGGGACACATGGCCCGGGGCGGGCTTCCCTCTGGAGCCGAGGCCACACGACGCCTCTCAGGGTTTTCTGTGACCACAAGGCCCTGTCACATCCCAGCAGGCTTTCGGCCACATAGGGATTTTGGAGCCTTCCCGAAGAGGTTCCTCAATGTGGCGGTAAGGTCGACGTGAGCTCTTCAGGGCAAGGCCTGAGCGCCCCTCCCAGCGTGCTCCGAGGCGGACCTGCGCGCCCCACGCCGGCACGGGCCGGGCAGCCGACGCCTCGCCGGGCCCGAGGGCGCTGACCTGCCCGGCGCTTGCCGAGCGGGGGCGGGCCGCGGCGGGAAGCGCGACGCAGCGCGGGCGGCTGGGGCGGTAGCCAGCGGGCGCTCGCGGAGGGCACGGCCGGTGCGTGCGCGGAAGGAGCCCGTCGGGGGGCTTTGTTCTCACCGCCCCGCTCCTCCTTCCCCGAGGCCCGGCCGGGCTCCGCGGGGCGAGCGGGGCCCCTGGCAGAGCTCGGGCTCCAGCCTCTGCGGAAGCCGCGGGTAAAGGCGGCAGTGCTCCGTGAGCCCCGGGGGGGGGGGGGGGGGGGGGCGTCACCGGGCTCCTCTGAAATTAAATTGCTAAGCATCAGGTTGCCTCCAGGATGTTTATCCAGGGTATAGAAAAGAAGGTAGAAACGCGCAGTTGGTTTCAGTGTGTCTCCCCCGCCCTGGAATTCATTCTGAAGCTCTGAGCCCGGCGTGCAAATGCGGGGAGCCTTCGGAGAAGGAGCGCCTCTCTTTCCCCCCGGTTCTCAGTCTCTCTCCCCTTCTCCCTCCCTCCGCCCGTGGATGGAGTCGCCCCCCCACCCGTACCTTCATCCCACTCACTTCATTGGACCGTCTCAGGAGGTCTCTTCCTTACATAGCCATCAAAACACACAACGACCGCAGCGCTCCACTGTACGCGTTCTCAGCGTTAGGCAACTATTTACAACAGACTAGGAGAGCGAGAGAGCTCCTTGCCGGTCTTAATATAATTTAAATGCACCAGCCCTGTCTGCTCCCAGGGATGTGCGAGGGAAAGTGTTTGGACCCGGCACTAAAGGTCAATAGATCTTCACAACATGTTTATAAGATCACTTTTAAGCTGTCCTCAACCTGATCGTCACTGGGAATTAGGTTGTGAGAGGAAATAGCTTTGAAACGTAGGACACCTCACTCTCTACACTCTTTGAATGTCCAAAGATGGAATGGAAACTCTTATGTTAATTTCCAACGGTTTAGTGACCCAGAGGGGCCCTGACCCCCCCCCACCCCTTCCCTGCCCCGCCTGCCCCCTACCATCCTGGGAATGGGGAGAAACCCTGGGATCAGTGGCCTCAGAACTGAGCACGCAGGGGGAGGAGGTATGAAGAGAAATGGAAAGAGGGGGAAAAAAAACATTTGTGTTCATTTACACATTTCCTGTGCAGAACAAAAAAGTCCCACCATCAGCAAAAGAAGTCTCTTCCTCCAAAATAGCAGCCAAAGAGAGAAAATTAGAATATGCATAAATTCCTTCATTTTCTGTCGCAGAGAGCACGATTTCCGGCAGATTTGTATTTAAACTGCTCGATTAATCACAATTTCTAAATAGCATTTTACTTAGCATCTTCCTAAAACTCACCTAAGGAGTATTGCTCTCCTCCCACGATTCTGTTTTGAAGCCTCCCTCTTCCCTATTCTCCAACTGCCAATGAGAATTTCTTTGATAAGACTATATTTTTCTTGTTCATTGTTTTCTTTTCAATACTGGAGTGATGCATTGGACAAGCTGGCTGCTGTCTGTGAAGCCATAACTGCAAGTGAGAGCCTAGTGGAAACGATACGTTTTTGAAATGTGTTCTTAAAAGAGAACAAATATGATAGGACCAGTAAGCTTTTGCAGTTCCTCTCATGGCATGGAATCCTTTACTGTTCTACACAAACTATATCCTTTCACCATTGGCAATGGTTAGGATGTTTGGATATGTCCACCCTCCAGACCTGCCTCCTCCGCTTTCTTAAGGAGCATGATAGACATCACACAACCCTATTCAAAGGAGTAGTATTCTTCATGAATATGCGGAGTGCCAGTCCATTAAACCCCTTCCCCCCCACACACACACAGCCCATCTCTAAAATATTGGCGTTGCCACTTGTGCAGTAGATCTGGCTGTATCTGCCTTGAAAATTCTTTGTTGGAAAAAACGTTATTGAGCATCGCTTGAAGCCATTCCCTTTCTGAAAGAGCATTGCTTGACTTGGGCTTACCTCTCCTGTCTTTGAAACTGTATATATTTCTTTTATTTAGTTGGATGTTAATGTTTAAAAAATGAAGTTACATCTTGGTTTACTGAAAATGTATATAGATCTTAATTCCACTTACCCCTAAATTCCTTACTCTTTTTGCACACCCCAAGATAGAAAGAAATCTATATGTGCTTCATAATAAAAATCTAAACAAAATGTAATGGTTCTGGCTTTCCTTTAGTGTTTACAGATCACAAATAAACCCCAATTATTGGTGGTTAAAAAGTCAGAAATGCTAATATTTGTTTAGCTCTTAGTTTCTATAAAATAAACATACATATTTGAACTATGCAGCATGATATATATGATACATATGTATAAGCATTTAAATATCTGGTTTATGTTGGCTAAAGATTTTTTAAGATTAGAATATAGAAGCCTATTAATTTTGTTAAATGGGTACATAAACTGAGTGCACATGAATTCTGCATGACTTTTACTACTTTGTGAAATAACTTTTCTTATTGTTTCTTTACTTTCTGTCAAATATTCTCACTACAAAGTATTAACTTTTTTTTTTTAGTTAGGCATGTCTCCAGTGACTCAGAGGTTCTCAGTTATATACAATTAAAACCAAAATTTTTGAAAATGAGTTCTTAACAGCCATATTTGGGGGGTGTATATAACAGGATTGAAGGCCACTTTTACTGTCATTGTTGACTTCTTTTAATTATCTTTAATTGTCTTAACCAGAGACCATTCAAACACATGAAAAACAATCACAATAACTGAGAAGATTGTCCTTAAAGTATTATTTTATATTAGAATTGGATTTTATATGTAAAACTCCAGTTTGAGTTCAAGTTGCAGAGCTGTACTTCTGGGAGAGCGGAAATGAACTTAGTTATTAATTATTTTTAGTGCAGGGGAAAAGCCTGGGCTACCGTTGAAGAGCAGAGCAATACACAGTTGCAGCCAAAGCTGCCTTTCTCCCGTTGCAGACTAAGCATCACCTCAGTGAATTTATCCCTAGAAATGAAAGCTCCTTGATCTTTGCTAATCTTTAGTGAAATCATATTCTCATAAACTGGAATATTTTCATACTTTTGTAAGTGTACAGACTAGATGGAAATGAAAAAGAATTGTTCCGCCTCCCTGCTGTGAAAGGTGAAGAGGTGGATGCATGTACAACCAGCAGGGAAGTTGCGTCCTTTTTTCCCCTCCCTTTCTTCCTTTAACTACTGTTTGGTTTAGTTATGGAGTGTGTGTGTGTGTGTGTGTGTGTGTGTGTGTGTGTGTGTGTGTGTGTGTGTGTGTGTGAAGACAATATCTAAGGGAAGAAAGTTTTCTAGAGGACAAAACTGAGTATTGATAGTTATGTCTTTCTTTTTGTAATTTGTTTCTTAACAAAGC
>NW_017731568.1:2289119-2309332 GCF_001890085.2 Hipposideros armiger
GGTGTTCAAAATCACACCCAGTTCAGAACTACTGCAACTGAATAATAAGTAAATATGAATGATGGGTAAATGACTAACTTCCAGTCACCGTCAGTCACCTAATATTCCCTAGCACCACCAGCAATGAAAAACAAAGAGGTAGTACTGATTGCAGTGGTACTGTGGCTCTTGTCCTATTCAAGGCTCATCACTAATGTTATCATTTCAATGTAATTTCCATTATATAAAAACTGGGGAGAAAGGTCCTAATGATGGCTCTGTCTATAGATACTCTCTAATAATATCCCACTCCAGAACTGTACCCAAATCTTTTCTCTTACTCTTTCTCTTTCTTCCTCAGTTTTCACTACACTGAGTGGCTGGATAGAATTATTTTAAATATAAATCTCAATTTTAATCATGCCATCGTTTGCACATAGGGCATAGATCTCGATCACCTCTAGCAAATACAAACCCCTCTGGTCTTTAAGCCTTCCTACAAATTACCACCAAATTCCGCCTCATCAAACATCTGTCTCATTCTCCATGAATACCACATTTACCCGCCCCCAAACACAGCTTCCATATTCCAATCTTCTTACGTGGCACATAAAGGACAAATTCATTTCCGCCATGAACGTTTTCCTAATTAATCCTTCCTTTATTTCTTATCAGTATCATATTTCCATTAAAAGAATGACATGAGTGCCAATTAATTTGAGGCAATTATTTACTGAGTGTTCTCAATATGCCAGATACTGAATATTCCTTAGTAGCTGTTTCTATCAATTCACATTTAATTTATGCACAACTAGATCGTAAGTTCCCAGAGGACAAGATCGAATCTTATTTGTATCCCTCTGCTGCTTCTTAATAATGATGCTAATAAATACAACACTTTAATTTTGATTAGCAATTATAACTTTCAAATTATTTTCATGGTTATTACCTTATTGCTTATATTTTTTTACTGTTTTAGTCAGTGAACGTGGAACATTAATGCTCTAGGGATCAGTCTACAGGTTACATACACAACTAGTGCTCTGTAGAATATGCATTTAACGTATGTTGACTGACTGAATCCACTCTCACAAATTCACAATGATAAAATTTATCTCCTGGTTCCAAAAAGTTCTTATGGCATTTAAAACAAATGTTATTGTAAAGAACAAAAACAGCTGAATGATACAGAAGACACAACATAGAAGGGAATTAGGGTTGGCGAAAGTTAAACTATAACGTAGCTTGAAAGCAAAAGAGAAATCTGTTTTTGCCTCAAATTGGCTACAAGAGATTAACTTCATAGGGTCTTGACCTCTTACCACAGAAAGTAAAGCTTTAAAAAGAAAGCAAAATATAAAGGGGGAAAGCTACAGAAGAGTCAATAAATCCCCAAATTCTAAAACACAGCATTTTTTACTGTGTTTTACCTAAGTTCCAGAAAACATTTTCAAGAACTCTTAAGAGATTTCCTCCCAGTTTTTGGGTGTCCCCAAAGAACATCAACATACCTATAAAAATCATTTATTAACCTCTCACTTGACTTCAACTAAACATCAGAAGTCAGAGGTCAGCCCACTTCTGAGGATACCTACTAACCATAAGTACCATGACCCCAAAGAAGCAACATCATTTATCCAGTAATTCGTTCAACGTTTATTGCATGCCTACTAAGTGCAGGTACTGGCCTAGCCCTAGGGGTTAAAAAGGCCTACATCTCAGTTGTTGATGTGAATTTATGTAAGGAATTCAGAAAGGGCAGGCTATCTGAAAAGACCAAAACAAAACAAACAAACAAACAAACAAAAAAGACTTATCTTCGATGCACCTTAACTCTCAACCTCTGGCCGCCCTCCACTACACCCCAACCCCTAATCCCCTGCCAAGTTTGAGCAAGTGAAGAAATCAAAGGAAATTCAAAACAGAAAGGAATGAAGGGAACAGGTGAAGGTCCCATCAGCCACCTGAAAGATACAGAAAAGAGTTCTCCACGATTTCCTTCAGCCACGTGAGTGGGCGGAAGCGCCGGAGCCCACGAGGCGGAAGTGCTAGGGGTAGGGCAGGTTCCGAGCCCCCAGGGACCGGAAGTGCGGACCTGGAGGGCGCGGGACACATGGCCCGGGGCGGGCTTCCCTCTGGAGCCGAGGCCACACGACGCCTCTCAGGGTTTTCTGTGACCACAAGGCCCTGTCACATCCCAGCAGGCTTTCGGCCACATAGGGATTTTGGAGCCTTCCCGAAGAGGTTCCTCAATGTGGCGGTAAGGTCGACGTGAGCTCTTCAGGGCAAGGCCTGAGCGCCCCTCCCAGCGTGCTCCGAGGCGGACCTGCGCGCCCCACGCCGGCACGGGCCGGGCAGCCGACGCCTCGCCGGGCCCGAGGGCGCTGACCTGCCCGGCGCTTGCCGAGCGGGGGCGGGCCGCGGCGGGAAGCGCGACGCAGCGCGGGCGGCTGGGGCGGTAGCCAGCGGGCGCTCGCGGAGGGCACGGCCGGTGCGTGCGCGGAAGGAGCCCGTCGGGGGGCTTTGTTCTCACCGCCCCGCTCCTCCTTCCCCGAGGCCCGGCCGGGCTCCGCGGGGCGAGCGGGGCCCCTGGCAGAGCTCGGGCTCCAGCCTCTGCGGAAGCCGCGGGTAAAGGCGGCAGTGCTCCGTGAGCCCCGGGGGGGGGGGGGGGGGGGGGCGTCACCGGGCTCCTCTGAAATTAAATTGCTAAGCATCAGGTTGCCTCCAGGATGTTTATCCAGGGTATAGAAAAGAAGGTAGAAACGCGCAGTTGGTTTCAGTGTGTCTCCCCCGCCCTGGAATTCATTCTGAAGCTCTGAGCCCGGCGTGCAAATGCGGGGAGCCTTCGGAGAAGGAGCGCCTCTCTTTCCCCCCGGTTCTCAGTCTCTCTCCCCTTCTCCCTCCCTCCGCCCGTGGATGGAGTCGCCCCCCCACCCGTACCTTCATCCCACTCACTTCATTGGACCGTCTCAGGAGGTCTCTTCCTTACATAGCCATCAAAACACACAACGACCGCAGCGCTCCACTGTACGCGTTCTCAGCGTTAGGCAACTATTTACAACAGACTAGGAGAGCGAGAGAGCTCCTTGCCGGTCTTAATATAATTTAAATGCACCAGCCCTGTCTGCTCCCAGGGATGTGCGAGGGAAAGTGTTTGGACCCGGCACTAAAGGTCAATAGATCTTCACAACATGTTTATAAGATCACTTTTAAGCTGTCCTCAACCTGATCGTCACTGGGAATTAGGTTGTGAGAGGAAATAGCTTTGAAACGTAGGACACCTCACTCTCTACACTCTTTGAATGTCCAAAGATGGAATGGAAACTCTTATGTTAATTTCCAACGGTTTAGTGACCCAGAGGGGCCCTGACCCCCCCCCACCCCTTCCCTGCCCCGCCTGCCCCCTACCATCCTGGGAATGGGGAGAAACCCTGGGATCAGTGGCCTCAGAACTGAGCACGCAGGGGGAGGAGGTATGAAGAGAAATGGAAAGAGGGGGAAAAAAAACATTTGTGTTCATTTACACATTTCCTGTGCAGAACAAAAAAGTCCCACCATCAGCAAAAGAAGTCTCTTCCTCCAAAATAGCAGCCAAAGAGAGAAAATTAGAATATGCATAAATTCCTTCATTTTCTGTCGCAGAGAGCACGATTTCCGGCAGATTTGTATTTAAACTGCTCGATTAATCACAATTTCTAAATAGCATTTTACTTAGCATCTTCCTAAAACTCACCTAAGGAGTATTGCTCTCCTCCCACGATTCTGTTTTGAAGCCTCCCTCTTCCCTATTCTCCAACTGCCAATGAGAATTTCTTTGATAAGACTATATTTTTCTTGTTCATTGTTTTCTTTTCAATACTGGAGTGATGCATTGGACAAGCTGGCTGCTGTCTGTGAAGCCATAACTGCAAGTGAGAGCCTAGTGGAAACGATACGTTTTTGAAATGTGTTCTTAAAAGAGAACAAATATGATAGGACCAGTAAGCTTTTGCAGTTCCTCTCATGGCATGGAATCCTTTACTGTTCTACACAAACTATATCCTTTCACCATTGGCAATGGTTAGGATGTTTGGATATGTCCACCCTCCAGACCTGCCTCCTCCGCTTTCTTAAGGAGCATGATAGACATCACACAACCCTATTCAAAGGAGTAGTATTCTTCATGAATATGCGGAGTGCCAGTCCATTAAACCCCTTCCCCCCCACACACACACAGCCCATCTCTAAAATATTGGCGTTGCCACTTGTGCAGTAGATCTGGCTGTATCTGCCTTGAAAATTCTTTGTTGGAAAAAACGTTATTGAGCATCGCTTGAAGCCATTCCCTTTCTGAAAGAGCATTGCTTGACTTGGGCTTACCTCTCCTGTCTTTGAAACTGTATATATTTCTTTTATTTAGTTGGATGTTAATGTTTAAAAAATGAAGTTACATCTTGGTTTACTGAAAATGTATATAGATCTTAATTCCACTTACCCCTAAATTCCTTACTCTTTTTGCACACCCCAAGATAGAAAGAAATCTATATGTGCTTCATAATAAAAATCTAAACAAAATGTAATGGTTCTGGCTTTCCTTTAGTGTTTACAGATCACAAATAAACCCCAATTATTGGTGGTTAAAAAGTCAGAAATGCTAATATTTGTTTAGCTCTTAGTTTCTATAAAATAAACATACATATTTGAACTATGCAGCATGATATATATGATACATATGTATAAGCATTTAAATATCTGGTTTATGTTGGCTAAAGATTTTTTAAGATTAGAATATAGAAGCCTATTAATTTTGTTAAATGGGTACATAAACTGAGTGCACATGAATTCTGCATGACTTTTACTACTTTGTGAAATAACTTTTCTTATTGTTTCTTTACTTTCTGTCAAATATTCTCACTACAAAGTATTAACTTTTTTTTTTTAGTTAGGCATGTCTCCAGTGACTCAGAGGTTCTCAGTTATATACAATTAAAACCAAAATTTTTGAAAATGAGTTCTTAACAGCCATATTTGGGGGGTGTATATAACAGGATTGAAGGCCACTTTTACTGTCATTGTTGACTTCTTTTAATTATCTTTAATTGTCTTAACCAGAGACCATTCAAACACATGAAAAACAATCACAATAACTGAGAAGATTGTCCTTAAAGTATTATTTTATATTAGAATTGGATTTTATATGTAAAACTCCAGTTTGAGTTCAAGTTGCAGAGCTGTACTTCTGGGAGAGCGGAAATGAACTTAGTTATTAATTATTTTTAGTGCAGGGGAAAAGCCTGGGCTACCGTTGAAGAGCAGAGCAATACACAGTTGCAGCCAAAGCTGCCTTTCTCCCGTTGCAGACTAAGCATCACCTCAGTGAATTTATCCCTAGAAATGAAAGCTCCTTGATCTTTGCTAATCTTTAGTGAAATCATATTCTCATAAACTGGAATATTTTCATACTTTTGTAAGTGTACAGACTAGATGGAAATGAAAAAGAATTGTTCCGCCTCCCTGCTGTGAAAGGTGAAGAGGTGGATGCATGTACAACCAGCAGGGAAGTTGCGTCCTTTTTTCCCCTCCCTTTCTTCCTTTAACTACTGTTTGGTTTAGTTATGGAGTGTGTGTGTGTGTGTGTGTGTGTGTGTGTGTGTGTGTGTGTGTGTGTGTGTGTGTTTGAAGACAATATCTAAGGGAAGAAAGTTTTCTAGAGGACAAAACTGAGTATTGATAGTTATGTCTTTCTTTTTGTAATTTGTTTCTTAACAAAGCATGCAGATTTTGTTTTCTCATAAATTTTCAGGACTACAGTAATTTACAGGAAAACAGAGCAAAGCAAAAATATTTAACAGTTAAGCTTCCTTGCTTCCCAGACTGCCCTTCTATAGCTAATGTCCTTTTCCATTTGGCCCTAGCCGCTGGGCTGCCAGGGAATTTCTGTCTCAGTCTTCACTTTCTTCTCCTATAACCAAACGCCCTTCCTCTACTAACCAGCTTTCTTTCCCCTCCACAAATGAAGGCACTTATCAAACAACCTGCTTTAACCCCAACATCTGCCTGACAAACATTGAGTCTAATTCCCTCCCCACCTACTTTTTAGTTTCTTTCGTTTCTTTTTTCTTTGGTGGGGATACAGGGGGCTCAGGAGATGGGGAAAACACTGGGCTGAGAAGAGAGATTTCTGCAGATACAGACTCACTGGCAGATTCTTTCCAGCCTAGCCTCAGAAACTGGTGGCTGTTCTTGCACCTAGAACAATAAACCTTGGCAGGTTTACAATTGACAAAAGCACCTCTCCTTCCTCGTGAGGAGATGTGCTTAGCTTTTCTAGCTACATCACCACCAGTTAAATCTTCAACCTGGTCTCCTCCCTTCACTTCATTGTCCCCTTTCTATCCATCCCTAAAGAAATCAAAAGAATTCATCCAAGGGGACCTAATTCCTAATTTTTATGTCTTGCACCATGGCCTGGTTTTCTCAAGGCCACTGTTCACTTTGGAGTCAGTCACAGGAACCTCATAACGGAGGTACTTTGTCCATCTCAAACTCCTTAGCTCCGAGAACATGATTCCCACATATGACAACTTGCCCATTCACCAGCAAAGCTCCAGCCAGAGGCACCAGGTCCTTCTACTCAAGAATCCCTTCACATTTATGCCTCTGCTCCCACTCTCATTCCCAGGTTGATTTACTTCTGAATGGTGTCCAAGGGGGACATGCCCGTAGCAATGAAGACTAGTGGGTACAAAAGTACTCAGTGCCAGTAAAATGATCTACCATATTAAACCAAGGAAGTCTCAGTTAGAACACTTGAGTTGGGCTGGAAGGATCATTCATTTAACCAGTGACACAAGAAATCAGAGTATTGCCCCACTACAGTCGTGAAACACAAATTTCATCTTCATCCTGTCAGCCAGAGAAATTATTTTAAAATTGTTTCCACTATTATTGTTTGCATTATTATTATTAACATTTTATTTTTGTCATTATTGCTGCAGATTTTATTTGTGTTGTTGCATCTATTATACTATTCAACAGGAGTTTAGGAACATTAGTCAGATTAATTAGTTTATCAGTAATTTAATGCTGAAAACTAGTTATTAAGCCAAAAACTAAAAATGATCAGGGATGATTCATACCAATGTAGGATTTGGGAGGAAGGGAATCTAAATTTTGGATATAAAATTTGGCAGCTGTGAAAAAAAACAGGACTTGGGAATCATAAATATGATAATTGAAATAGTCTTAGTCTCTCAACCTTTCCCCCTCCTCCAAATTCAGCTAAGATCATTCTGTGATTTGCTTGGTAGAGGAAAAAATATATATTTGTTTTTGTTGACAGAGAACAAAGACCCCGTGCGTGTTCTCCACGTGATTTGCATCTGCACATGGATTCACTCTGCTTAGGATCACTCAGATAGCTAAGATCATTCCCCTCCAAGTTTGCCTCCTTCATCTCTTTGCTCTTGTTATGCACCTCACTGCACCTCTTGTTATAAGGCAGGTATACAATTTCAGCTCTCTCCACAGACAAGTTCCATGGAATATAACTTCAGTAATGCAGTTCTCTCCACAACAAGCTCTCTGCTCTCTTTCAAATATAATTAATGTTTTCATAGTGTAGTTCTTTAAATTCACACACACACACACACACACACACACACACACACACACACACACACACACACACACACACATACAACCACCCTCGAGCTTTGCTGTTTGTGCATCTAAAACAGAAATGGATGTGGCTTTTTCACTGACTCCTAAAATTCCTCAACTCAGTCAGCCCACAGAGAAGAAAACTGTTTAGGGAACAACTTCACAGTCCATTGTATCCCCAAAATAGTGAAAACAATGAAAAATGCAAGCCCCTACTTTTTGATAGTCATTTTTGTCAAATTTCCTAGAAAATAAAGACTATTTTGAATTGATATTCTGATACATTCACTAGATAACAGTTAAAATCAACAAAATCACTGTCCTAAACTACTGGTTGTCTTTTCCAAGTTTTGATGATGGAAACTGAATTTCAGTACTTTCCATTTTAAGTCAGTATAGGTTAAACTTACACAGATATATAAAAACTAGCACCCATAATAACAAAACTATGACTCCCATAAGAAATTGCTTACTTTGTCAAATAGTTATATGTTTTAGGTGGATTAATTCATTTAATTGCAATCAGTTGTATATTGACATTCATGTGTAAAATAGATGATCAAAAAGACTGACAGATGTATAGACGACAGTATGGCCAGTAAGAGCTGAGTGATTAAATGCTGCTGAGTTTCCATCTTCTGTGTGCCATATCCCCAATATTTCATTTGTACAAGCTGATTACAATTACTAGAGGACAGATAACCTTTCAGACTGTAGGACATAATATGTTTTTTATCTTTAACAAAGAAGATACATAACCTATAGTACTTAATCCAATGAAAATATAAACCTTACTCTTCCTATATTGTTTTTGAGTTAAAGGAGCTAGTTAATTGGAATTAACACACTGATTTTCAAGCATCTTGGCCATTTTGTTTGTGACTGTATATAGGATGCTGGCAGGGAAAACATTTTACACATCTCCCCTCAAAATTTGTAAAGGGCATATGTAAAAGGGATTTTTGAAAAATCTTTTGAGGTTTTATTTTCTTATTTTTCATGTGGTTTTTGATGTTTGTAATTGTGAAAGATTTAAAAATGAACAAGGAAAGGAGCACATGCAGCTGATTCCAAGTAGATCTTTTCACTGGATGGGAAAGATGCAGAATGTTTCCCCAGTGCGGTTGTGCAAAAAGGGGGGGTGGGGGCGGGGAGACAGTGTGGTTTGTGAAGAACTCACTTGTGCTTTTTGTTATTGTTTTAGATGGTGGCCCATCAGGGTTCCTTTCCCATTACTGCCCTGCAAACTGTCTTCCTTGAAAGCATAAATGTGGGAACTACTTATCCATTCATTTTCTCACAGGTTAACATAAACAGCAAATATTTTCGTTCAATTTTCAATAGAAAAAGTCCTTAGGAGTTCAGAGAATGTTTTAGTACAGGACCAAATTACCATTCCCAGTTGATTAGGTACAGTTAACTTGGTATTTGCCTCTAGTGAGCTATATAAAATACATAAAGGTAAGATTTTTACAATATTGATTAGCAATGATGTGTAAGCTATCAAAAAATTCTCAGACTTTTTATATTTTTCTTCCTTGTTTTCCTTTTCTTTCGATTTGTTTTTGAGGCAGCGACAATGACTACTTCTCTGGCTCTCAAATGAGGTTTTGTTTGGCTCAGATTAATATTAAAGATCACATATACGGTTGGAAAATATTGTTATTTTTCTTTAATGGAGAAAATTGGACGCCCGTGTATCAGATCTGTGGTTTTCCGAAGGGCAATGGAAATAGTACTGACATCACTTTGCACTTTGACAATCGGATTTGGTCAGGGAACAAGTTGTTTGTTTAACCCGACAGCTCGGTGCACCCCGTCGCACGCTTTGCACACTCATTAAAACGATTATTCACGACCTGTCGAGTGTTTTCGGGTTCATTCATAGGAAAGGCTTGGAGCGAGAAAGAGCAATTCAAGTCAACACTGTCCACTACGGTGATACACGTGAGGACGAGCTGGTGCGTGCGTGAAAAGACGGAGGGAGGGATGGGTGAGCACACCCTAGATTTAAGTCCTGTTCATCCGTTGCGCTGGAATCTCAATCTCGAAAGAATGCCAAGAGTGCTTGGTCCTAAAGGGCCATGTTCCTGTGTTAGCTTCAAGGGCTTGGCACAGGACAGAAAAATAAAATAAACAAACTCAAAGCTCTCCCTCCGTTCCTCCTTTCAACCTTCTGCAAAGCTTGAGGTCCCCAGGCTCGCCCACCTCCTGTCTGCAGCCGCCGGACTGCGAGGCTCCACCTCTCACAGCGCAGATGCTGAGGTTAAGTAGTTTCAGGAAACCTCGCCAGGGTGAGGAGATTAATTCCTTTTCCATCTCCCAAGGCCCTTTCGTCCTCAAGAAAGAATTCGGTTAATTTTCCTCCCTATATTCCTCGCAAATAGTGGAGGGGATGGGGGAGCTCAAGAGAGAAAGAATAGGACTGTAAACTGTATTTGGTAGATGTATTCCAAATAATTAGAAAGGAAAGATTCATCCTCCAAACAGCAGGAAAAGTCCTATAAAACGAGGAGTAAATAGCCCTTGATAAATTATGCTACTTTTACTTTCAAATTACCAAGTCATCTTTCAGCATTTTGTAATGACAATAAGAGAAGCACAAACTCGAAAGCATCAAAAGCATCGTAGTCTCCCACTATTGCCTTGTACGTGTAAGACACACCCCGTGGTCTTTGGTTGTCTTATTTGTTCAAATGAGCCCTGATGCATAACATTCACTAGTGAGCTATTAGTTCAAGAGAAATGCCTATCTTTATAAGATATAATGGCCCACATACACTAAATAATAGAATAGATGAGTGTATGTATTTGATATGTACTGAAGAACTCTGGAGTATCCTGTTCAGCATAAGTACTCCTGGCATAATTTTAGAGTCGATGCATGTTTTAAAACAAGGCCATTTCTGTATTCAAATCTTGCTGCTCCTTGATTTTTCATCTAAAGCATTAGTAAACCCAGCAGCCACCTTATTATTAGGGTAACCTAGTCATGCCAACAGAAAAAAGACAACAAGGCTTTTATTCATCAGTTTCATTCTATCATATCTGACACCATAAAATTATCTGTTTTTCTATTTTATTGAAATACGTCACTACAAAAGAAGAACAGAAGTTTTCAAATAGCACGAGGTTTTAATCAGAAACAGGTTCCTAATTGCTAAAAAGCAAGTACGAATAAGTAATTTCATAAACTCTTTGGGTTGCCATAATTCCCTATCAGGTTTACTTAAAATTGATCTGTCAAGTGTGTTTCCTATAAAAGTGCTTTCATTAAAACCAACCTGTGATAATAATCAAGAGGCAGATGCTGAAATATGTAAGTAAATAACCGAAAGCCTCTGCATAAATAAACACAAATCAATGCAGTAATAGACAACACTATCGATGTAGGAATGATCGATTTTAGTCTTCCAACCTGCAATCAGAGCTCAAAATGTATAATTAAAAGTATATTTTCCAACTCCACTAATACTATCACTACTACTGGAATAAGTAAGTAAATAAATAAGTAAGCAAGCGCTGCTGCCAGTTCTACCTGATTTTACTTCATTCTGTTTGAAGTACTTTGGATGGAGTAGGAGGAGTACTCTACTTTTTCTAAGAAAGCTTTGCCAACTTTACATCACTAATTATAAAAATTATAAAAGTATTAAATAATAAAATGATCACCTTATCCTTGTTCTGAATTTTTCAACCTTCATCATAGCCTCTAATTATTCATTCAGCACATTTTAATAGGAAAAACACAATAGTGCTCATTATTTTTAAAGATTTTTTTCAACTACCTAATACCGTTGGGTTTAAAGATTCTTTGGGCCTTTTGTTAAAACAAATAAGAAAAATGTCATTTCTTTAATATACCCTGGAAGCCCTCATGCCCAAGCCTGCATATGCAAGCAATCTGAAACAAGGGGCGGGAGGAGCATCTGCGCTATTCCAAAATTGTTTCATATAATGATTGCAAAACAAACAAGTGTCTGACTCAAAGAAATAAATATACTTTGGATTTCTAGAAATTCATATCTAAAACAACATTTCAGATTTTGCTTAAAGTTAAATTTCCTTTTTGAGAATATTTATCCCTGGAGGACAGAATTAATTTAGATTAGCAAGCACCGGTATATGATGAGTTTGAGTATTTAGATTTTGTAGAGTAATGAAAATATGGTGTTCATATTTTTTTAATCAACAAAGATGTTTATTTACATTCATCCTTGAATTAGTGTGGTCCTTCTGAAGCATAGGCCTCTAAAAGAATTTATTTATGAAATTCAGCTTCTTTGAAAGTGATTTCTCTTACATAATATCACCAGCACATAAATATTGATTTTGATTATATTCATTTTCATATGATCAAGCATTGTCTTTGACTCCTCTCCTTCCCATCTAGGGAAAAGAATTCAAGGGCAACCAGATCCAAATGGAAAATATCATCCGTTATTATTTAGGGCTAATTTAACAGATAATGTAACTTCAAACAACAATGATCAGGTCGCTATTTTGGAGCAGTGAGAAAATGAAAGGACTGAGAGACAGTTCTCCCTAACCCACTACAGTGTCTAGTCTTCCTGCTCAATCAATGGATCAACAAAGCCTGGCCATCCAGACCTGGAGGAAGATGTTTGCACCTTCAGTGCACTCTGATTCAAAGAAGGAGACAATAAGAGGGGAAGAAAGGGGAATAAAACTGAATTAGACGACGCCATTCAGGGAGCGCTACCTGGGTAGGAAAATTAAACCTAAGGCAAAAATGAGTATCCTAACGTGTCTGGCAACTCAACACTTTTTATTCAGACACGAATCTCCTAATATCATAATGTGCAATGTGCTTTCCTCCAGTGCAGCTCTTCCGAAAGGCGGAAGACCAGGGTAGAGGATTATACATTAGGCAACAGACCATGAAAAGGATGTGGTGCATCTTATCTCCCCTCCCACTCCCACAAACATAATTTTGAGTTATTTGTTATTATTTTAAAGGTCCTTTAAATGCCTTTCCTGATTACAACAATTTCTGAATTCCTGCCTGCCTCAAGTTTTGATAGAGGGCCACGTGAGGATGATTGAAGCATCGAAATTGGGTCTTAGGGGGATGGGGGGAACATCAGAAGTGGATAAGCTCTATTCTGCAATGTCCTTTCCTTTCCGTTGTGTTTCCAAGGCTGAAGACCACCGTCCGAGAATCTCCCACACACACACGGGATGCTATGCCCACCAAACCCCTGCCTCCCTCTCCCCAACCCAGGGCCACCCTTAGTGTTCAGGGAGTTTCCACCCCCAAGGCTACCTATTTTCCTTAAGAGCCTTTCCACTTTGGACCACAGGGTTGAGCAGAAAAGGAAAATGGGGTAGAAGGCGAGGCGGAAGAGGAGTAGGGAGTGGAAAGAAAAAAAGATGTCTATTACATAGAAAACAGTTTTATCAACTAGCAGATAAGTGCTGAGATCTGACACTGTACCAAGTAAACAAAAGACAACTTTTAGGGGGGAAAGGGAAAAGGGGGATAACACAGATGAACAAGAAGAAAGGAAAACGGTGGGGAAGCACGCCAGCCAAGGTTCTGGAGTCAATTTTCCTGGCATCAGCCAGTGCGAGCTACCGAACGCAGAGCTCTGCTTGTCCTGGGCAAGAGCGCCCTCACCTTGCTGCTCCCTGTGCAGCGCCCGGCTTCCCCTCGGCCGTCAAGTCCGAGAGCGCCTCTTCTCCCCGGCTGCGGCGCCGCCAACGCCGCCGGGACTCTGCAGCCGAAGTCACTTTTCTACATGATTCCAAACCCCGAAAAAACCACGCTGCCGGGTCCCTGCCGCAAGGACTTCACGTCCGGCCGTCATGCCTCTCATCCAGGGATCCCTGATGCGCTGGGAACGCTAATAGGAAACCGCCGCGGGGGCCCCAAATTTGCTTCGGGCCCAGCCAGCCTGTGTCTGGCGTGTTCGCAGCCACTCTCGGGACAGCCAGGCTGTCGAGCTTACACTGACGTCCCCTAAGTGTGCATTAAGAATCAATTATTTGCCTGAGATTCCCAAAGCCGGGAACTGGGATATTCCCAGCAGGGAGAAAGTCAAGCCCAGAACGGTGCTCACTTTCCCAGTCCTTCGAACAAGCGGAAGAGAAGCCTTCCAGCCCCGTCCTGCGCCGCACGCTACCTGGGGCAGTTCCGCTAAACCCCGCGGGGCCCCTCTTCCTGACCCAGGCCACCGAGCTTCGGGCTGAGGGCCAGCTCTGGGGGAGGTTGGCAGTGTTAGTGTGAAAACGGGGAGGAGGGGCGTTCTACCGCCCCCAATAAAAAAGATGGAAAAGAAAAAAGAACTTTAGAGTGAGGCGAGTCGAGCAAACAGCTTTTGCTCAAATAGGGAGAGCAAATAAATACCTATGGGTTTGAAAGTTAAGAGAGCCGACTTAGGATATTCTCGCAGCTGCAGTAAGACTCAGAAATCCTATTTCCACGAAACAAATTATTTTGCACTTTGGAAGCTATTTGTCTCCCACTACCCCTTCCCGTTTTCCTTCCTCACTCTTTCCAGGTCCCTCTTTGTCCTGTCTACATCCTTTCTTAGGGACCACTGTGACTTTGTGTCGACGTGGAAAAAGCATGCATTCGTTCAGCTATTGTGGTTGATGGTACGTCCAGCTAAGGAAATTTTTCAAAAAAAAAAAAAAAGGAACACTTTAGCCCTGGACCTCAAAATCGCGGTTTAAGCCTCAATCAAAAGCAGTCAGGCGTAGCCCTCCTCCCCTCCGAAAACCACTTTCACTTACCGATCTTGGGGTAAGAGCGCTCCCAGTCCTGAAGTCTTTTTCCTCCGCATCTTTCGGACACCCACAACCTCGCGCAGAGTCTTGGGTGGAGGGAAAAAACAGAAATCGGAAGGGAGAAAACAGACTCAGAACATAATACTACATCACACATTCCCCGGAGCCACCTTGGCCTACATCCTCAGGACAAGGTCCCGGGAAACTCACCGCTACAGTGGGGAAAAGATTGGTTTGGGGGCCGAAAACCAAGAGATGGATTATTTTAACTGCTGGTGGTTGGGGGGAAGGGGGGCGGGGAAGGGAGGCCCTGGAGAGGGGGTAGGGAAGGGGGGAATGATTGGGATGAGAAAAGAAAGACTTAAAGAGAAAAGAAAATGCAAAAGAAAATCAAGAATGAAGTACTGTGAAAGCGCCTTTGAACTCTTACAGGTAGGTAGCTGTAAGAACGCAGAGACGCGTGTATGCGCAAAAGAAGGATCTAGATGACCCCTATTCTTCCCATATCTCCAGGATCTAGCTTCAAGAAGAAAAACAAAAAAAAGGGGGGTAGAATTTTAATTCACGTTTCACCTACCCTGCTTGTTGGAATGGCTGCGCAGATTTTCATATTGGAGAGTTCCATCTGTCTGGCAGACGCTGGAGTGGTGTTGGGGGCAGGTTATCTGGTGAAGTAGGAATGTACAGGAACCCCGCCCTCTAGGCACAGTTACACAACCCCAGCAACCCGTCTCAGCCAGCTCTAAAACCTCTAATGATCTTCACCTTCACCCTTTGTTGGCCTATTTCTCCAACAGGCATTTAGTCCCAAACACAACCAGCCACTTTATCTAGTCATAAAATGCATTTCTCAAAAGCAAAATTACTTCAATGCATTCGAATTCCTCAACAATGTTGTAGATAACACTTAAAAAACACATTTATATTAGTTCGAAAATATATTCGCTTTATCCATAGGGTGAAATATCCACCAATTTAAATATATATATAATCAATACACTACAAGATTCATTTGTTTTTGCCTCTCTAACCCTAAATTTTATGCAAGTCATAGAAACCACATGAAATCTTATATGATCATAAAGATATTTGTATTAAATCTTGTTATTTCTTGACTTTATGTTCACTTGATTCCCAATTTTGTAACAAGTTGAAGAAATATATTTGGAAGAATCCTTTCACTGTTCTAGTTTAACTGAATCATTTTCTCAATGTTTTATTTATAATTTGTATCCACTTTATACCAGACAAATTCAAGTAAAATACTTTAAACCTGGAAATAAACCGTAATTTGAGATTTCAAATTTTAAGTTGTGATCACTTTCAGTTCCAAAATTTCAAAAAGAGCAAACCATCTCATTTTAAAAAGTTATAAGTATGAAAGAAGAAAAGCTTCAAAAAGTTTTGAAGTGTTTTTCTGGCATGAGCTAATTTTAACTGGCAAAGGTTGATGACAACAAAGATCAACACAAAATTACAACCAATTTGTTGCAAAAAAATCATTAAATGCCATGCTAAAAACTGTTGTGTTTTTGAAGAAGATAATTTAAGGGATGATAGGACAGACAGAGATAAAGGAAATATTCACATTGGGCTGCTGGAGGCCTTCACAAAGTTCTCTCTTTCCACCTCCTCATATCTAGTATGCCTATTAAACAAGCTATTCTTACTTCTAATCACATCCATTATATAAGTAATTTGTACATGTACCCAAGTAGAATTTGCACTCCAGTCCTCAGTTCTTATGAAATCAAAGAAGTAAATTTTACTCTTGTCCTCAAAGTCTGACGTTTGCCATTGAAATTCTATTTCTCAACCAGGCAAATAAACACTTATCACAAGTAAACATTGCTATTTAATACGTCCAGAAAAAAATACTCAAGGGGGAAATTTTTCTTCTATATCTATGTCCCTTTACCTCAATATAGTTCAACTTTCCTTTAACTTTTGATAGGCAAAAGACTATATTTCTTCTGTGCCAGTACATTCTCATTCCACAAATAAAATCCATGGTAAAAGCAAACAATACATCATCACCTTTTTCAGTCTAAACACATGCTTTTCTTTGAGCTGTTTTGGTTCACAAATGTGTGGTGGGGACCTCCTTTGCCTAACCTCATTCATTTGGACTCTATCACTATTTTTAATATAAGCCATAAATTTGCCTTTTAAACCAACTTTATTTGTGGAATTTTCTTTCATGCTTCATTCTGAAAAACTGTTAAATTTCAAGGAACTTGGACCTTTTGTGAAACTGCTCTCATAGGAAGAAAATAAAATCAAGCCCAGTCTGCTTAAAGGAGATAATTAAGCTAGCTGTCTTAAGTCTATTTTGGTCTACTCCCAATTTGTATAAATTTGTTCCAGGTCTTTTAATTTTCCTGGCCCCTATATCGTTCTGTCTTTCTTAGGGCCCTCTCCTCTCTCTAACAAACTCTCTCTCTCTCTCTCTCTCTCTCTCTCTCTCTCTCTCTCTCTCTCTCTCCCCTTTTTGGTATTGGGGGACTTTTTTTTTTTAACTTGAAAGATCCTATTTCTCTCTCCTCTCCCTCTCTCTCACTCTGTTCCTCTATCTTCCATTCACAACCCACCCACCCCCGTGTCCCAATATTAACTATTCTGCATTTCTATTTCAAATCTATTTGAGTCACCTTGCTTCTCTCCTAGGCTTTTTTTTTTTTCCCCTGAGCAACTCTCTAAGTGTTTGCCGATAACATCTTGGGGACAGATTATTTTTCATTGGGCCCTTTGTAAGAAGTAGCCAGCTTATTGCATTACTGCAGAACACATTTCAGACTATACAATTGTAACAAATGAACAACTTGTCCTCCACGGACTCACCACAGGATCCAATTAGTTACTAAACCTTTTACTTAGGTTTTCTAATTATTTTCTGGAGTCATAGCAGTTGGGCTGCTGAAACAGTTCAAAATTGTTTTCATTTTGTTTCAGATTTTTATATATGCATATATATATATGTGTGTGTATATATATGCATATATATGCATGCATATGTATATTGCAAGTTAAAATTATGACTAAGCAAAAGGAACAAATCTCTAGGTTATACAGACATTTAGAAGGGAATCAAATACCTCTATATTGTAAAAATGAAAGAAAATGAGAGAGGCATTTTGCTTCTGAACATCTAGAATTTTAAATTGTTATCATTTAAAAATAAAATATAAACATTGATCTGCAATTCATTACAACAGGTGATCACTTCAGCAAAATCTATATTGCAACTTCAGCACATCTTTATTAGAACTCTTTCATTGTGGATAAACAGCCACAAAAATAAATGCTGACTTAGAAAGTATAAATACAAATATTTAAACAAAAATATTTGCAGCATTCATAGCGCAAATTGTATCTGAACTGAAGGGTTCTGTGTGTCTATATATATTACATATGTGTGTATTATATTCACTGCTATCTAACCATATACATATATTTATTTATAATATTCCAAGTGCTATAAACAAGATACCTGAAACAAAATATATAAAAAGCATTCTATTAACTGATTTGAAAATAAACACAAGGTAAATAGCTATGCACATAAAATTAAATTATCTCTTTATGTTGTATATCTACAGAAACTTAAAGATATCAGTTGAAAAGCCTACACTTTGTTTAAAGCTAGTGTTTATTAAATAGCCCGCTCCTCGTAAAATTTGACTCCACAATGGAAAAAAAATACTATTTTCATTTTTAAAGTCTCAATTTTAAATGAAAGGAGCAGTCTAAATTTTAGTGGGCTGAAAAAGCCTTTGAATTCCCTAGCACTTTAATGGTTTTTAAAAAATTAGCTCTACTTAATAAAAGAGACAAAAGTATCAAGATATATATGAATTTAGCCTATTTTTTTATTTCTGTGTGTTCATAGTAAACATTTTTGTAAGTGACAAACACGGGCATATGACCACAGTATCACAATCAAGAAATTTTAAGACGACATTAACAATCACTCAAATTTATGCGGCATTTGCGCAACACAGGTTACATATTTGCAAGGTTTACCTATAAGTACAATAGGTATTAACATTTCACTACATTTAGAAAAAATAAAAGTGACCTGTTAGTGACCACATACATCAAAATATACACAACACAAACTGAAGGCAATCATTAATTTTGTCCCCTTCCAATTCATTTGAACGGGCAGTGCTGCCAACTGAAACAACTTTCCTTTTTTTGTTTGTTTGTTTTTTTAATACTTAGTACACCAAGTGCATTTTCTAAAACCCAATCTTTGGTCTAAAAGTAAACAAAAGAAAAAAAAACAGCTTTTGAAAGAAAAGGACAAAACAATAAATGGCCAAAATAATTTCTTGGGCACCTTTACTACGAATGCTTCTTAAATACAAATTACAGTTTAACATTTAAAAACTCTCCCCATAATTTAGGTTGTTCTCAAGGTCTGCGTCCACCATATAGATCCATGATAACTTATAATACTGCACACATGGAAATCTGGCGGCTCTTAGAGATAGACTTGTCAGGTTTGAATGAAATGGCAAAGCAGTCACTATTTAGATACACATTCTACTATAATTTTGACTTCCAAACCTTATATTCTACAATGGATTCTCCCCACATTGCACCTCGCTGACACTCCACACCTTGTTAGAATAATAAACAACCCTAAAGACTGAACAAACGTACAGAAATGGGCGGGGGAGGGGGGGGTTGGGGCTTAATAAAAAATACCTGGACTTATTTTTTAATTATCATTTACAATGCAAATGTGTGTAAAACGTTCACTTACAGTCTGGTCCCAGGGATGTTAATGTATTAAAGGGTTGGAAGAAGACCCCTGATTTTGATGTGTGAAATAATCAGACAGTCCCCCGGACAGTCCCGTCGTGAAGCTTGGCAAAGAGGGTCTTAAAGACTCACAGGGCAGGGTGGAGGGGGCCTGCGGAGACGTGGAGGACGACGCGGCCCGGGCGCTCATGGACGTGCTGCTCTGCGAAGTCATTGACGGGTGCGGGACGTGGGGGAAAAAGTAACTGGTCTGGCCCGCGAGCAGGTTGACCGAGCAGGGGTTGAGGGAGTAGGTCCCGGAGCAGGGCACCGACAGGCCGCAGGGCACGGAGGCGGCGAGCGCGGCGGCCGTGAGGTGGTGCGTGGCGTACGGGATCTCCCCGTTGACCAGCCGGTCCACGCTCAGGCCGTTGGCCGTGGAGAAGGAGTGGTTGTTGCCCAGCGAGTTCTGAGTCAACACGGAGCTGTAGGGCATGGGGTGGCTGGGGTAGGCCGACGTGGTGCCGTTGTAACTCAAAGTGCTGCTGGCGCGGGGGTGGTGCAGGGACAGGAAGGGCGACATGGGCCAGTAGAGGGAGCCGGCGCGGTCCATGAAGGTGAGGCCGGTGGAGGTGAGGCGCGCCCCGCGCTTGAAGGCCAGCTTGGCCCGCGACGTGGTGGAGCGGCGCCGCAGCTTGCCCGTCGTGCCGCCGATGAACACGTCGTCGCTCGACGGGTCGAGCATCCAGTAGTTGCCCTTGCCCGGGTCGTCGTAGTGGCGCGGCACCTTCACGAAGCACTTGTTGAGGGACAGGTTGTGGCGGATGGAGTTCTGCCAGCCCTGCTTGTTCTCGCGGTAGTAGGGGAAGTTCTTCATGATGAACTCGTAGATGCCGTTGAGCGTGAGCCGCTTCTCGGGGCTCTGCCGGATGGCCATCATGATGAGCGCGTTGTAGCTGAAGGGCGGCTTCTCGTACTTGCCGTTCTTCTTCTCGCCCTCCTTGCCCCCCTCCCCGTCCTTGCCGCCCTCGCCCGCCCCCTTCTTCTCCTCCCCCCCGGCGCCCTTCTCCTTCTCGTCCGGCCCGACGGGC
>NW_017731568.1:2310417-2314903 GCF_001890085.2 Hipposideros armiger
CGGCTCCCGCCCCCTCGGGTGCTCGCCGCCCCCTCTCCGCGGGTCTCGGCCTCGCGGCCGCGCGGAGCCGCGTAGGGATACGCCGGCGGGAACACGCTGCGCCGCGGCCTTGGCTGCGCCCCCTCCAGCCCGCGGGGCTGCTCACCCGAAATCCCCCCTCTTAGGGCACATAGCTCGCATTTCCGCCTCCCCTCTGCCTGTGCTGGGTCATTTTCGTTTGAGCGTCAGTACTTGTCCTTATTGATTAAAGTTTGTATCCAATTTTTATTTTTAAAAGCGGGGGCGGCGGCGGCGGTGGAGGAGAGGAGAGTGGGAGTGCAAGGAGAGGGCAGGAAATGGAGGAAGAGGCGAGGCACCACCTCCCCGAGCCGGCCCTGCAGGCCGGGGCCGGCCTTGCGGAGCCCGTGGGAACACGGTGCCCCTCGTAGGTAACTGCAGCGAGGCGCCGGCGGGAGACGGAGGGAAGGCCCACCCCTGGCGTGGGGAGGGGTGCCCTGCACCTTGGGGGCGGAGGGTCTGGGAGAGGCCTGGAAACGACGGGGCGAGGAGGAGGAAGTGGGTGGCGAGCGCGGGGCCAAGCAGGGGTTACTTACTCGGTTCCTGCGGCCTGGGCGGCGGCGAGCTCGGGGCTCGGGCGCCGCCGGGAAGCCGGGCCTGGGGCTCGCGGCGCTGCGGCGGCGGCGGCGGGCGGGGGCGGCTTAGTGGTGGGCGCCTATGATGGCCTTCCGAAAGGAGGGGTACTCAGAAAACAGTACCAAACAGTCTCGAAATAAACCAGGTAACACATGCTCTCTATGTGTGTGTCTTCCTTCCCCTTGTCTCCTGCTCCGGGCCGTCGTCGCTCACGCGCTGGGGGACTCGTTGTCGTTTTTCCTCCTCGCCGCTCCAGCGTCTCCTCGGTTTCTAATCCGAATTGGAAGCGAGTAGCCGCGAGCGGTCACCCTGGAAATGTTTTCGTTTTGCTTGTTGACATTGGAGGGAAAATAAGGGTGGGCGTCTATTTCTTTCCGGTTTTTTAAAGCCTTCCTATTCTCATCTCTCCCCCCCCTCCTTTTTTTTTTTTCCCTTTCCGTTTCTGAAATGCTTTTAATTTGTGCGGGCCTTAATGCTGAAATCGCCGCATCCTGAAGCCGGCCCTTTCCCACCCTGAATGCTGCAGGAACGTGGGTCCCACTGTCTCAGCTTCCTGGGCTTTAGGACTGGGAAGGTTCGTTTGAGAGCTGAAGTGAGTGGGGAGATTGTGATTCGGGGGCTTTAAAAGGATCCCGTGGCCAGGGGCAGGGCTAAGGCCCAGCATTTCCCAGGGATTGGAATTTGGTGCGGAGCACACTGATCAAAGGCTGTTTCATCCCACATGGGCACGAAACAGACCACATTACGGAGGATGTACCCCGAGAGAAGAGGGAGGTGGAGGAGAAGCATAAATGAAAAGCACCTTTTTCCTCCTCTGTAAGGTAAATAACCCTAAAATGCAAAAATCTCTTCCCTTTGATAAACTCAGTTCAATTATCTAGCAAACTTGGTATTTAAGGAAACGAAGGAAGAAAAACTGGTGCCTTTGTGTGATATTAAATTTCAATTCTAATATAAAGAATGCGAATGAGGAATACTCGGGTTATTAGGAATCCCTTACCCCTACCTTGAAATCCTGAGGGAGAATAAACTCTGAAGAGAAAAACAGACTACACATAGCTAGTGATTTTTAAATGTTTCTGTTAGGAATTCCATCAAGGAGCTTTGAACATTGGCCCAACCTCAACTGTCATTCCACTGTATGTATTCCCCCCCCATTTCTACATATTTTCTTACTTTAAAACAAACTATATTTACATGTAGGAACATTCAAGGGTTTCAGCTATCAACGTTGATAGTGACATGGCCCCCAACATAGCCTGAGCTCCGCATTTCTTACAGAGCAGGGTAAGCTGATGGGCTTTACGGACGAGGCTGGGGAGATGCAGGGCCCTTCCTATTCCTGTTCACTTTTCCTCCCACTCTTCTCCCCTCCTCAGGCCTGTTATTCCTACTTTTCCTCAACTCGCTTTCCTCCCTCCTCCCCTCTTCCTCCTGCCTCCCCCTCGCTCCCCCACCCCTTCTCCTCCCTCTATTCCTCTCCCTCACTCTATTCCTCCACCTACTCCTCCCCATTTCTGCCCCCCACAGCCCCCCTTCCCACCGCCACTTATAATGGCACACAAGGGCTCCCTCTGAGGTGGACGGCCCGGTACGTTTTCGTAGTCGGTCTAGCGTGAAATGATTCGGTGTAACCGGATTCTTGGGAAAGGACAGGTTACGTAAACATTTACTGATGTGGAGTAACTATACTATTTGTACTCTGATATGCAGGAAGGAAAGTGTTGATTAACACAGAAGAAAAAAAAAGCGAAATTAGCTGATTGCATGCTCATAAGTGCAAGCTGTCATTGAACTGCTTTTAAAATAGACACAGCTGGGTGTTTGTGTTGAAAAATTTCTTGTGTTTTTGCTAATACTGAAATAAGCATGATTTTGTATACCAAACATTTTCAGATCATTAAAATTTGTAATCTGTGCTGGTTTTAAACACAAAGAAAAGAAACAGAATCATTTCGATGTAAAATTTGCTGATATTATATTAACTCAATCAGGTCTGTACAAATTGTGCATTGTGCCTCCTAAAATCTGTTTGATCAATTTAATACACAAAGTGCCAAACGTGGGTATTGTTTGTTAACATTGGGCATTTTATTCAAATCCAAGCTCAGCAGCAAACTGGAGGAGCGTTCCTTGAACACAACACCAGCACTGACTGATGAATTTTTAATGTTTTAAGGTGTTTCTTAGGTCAAAGATGAGTGTGCATTGTTTTGTAACCCTGCATAAAATTTTAGCAGGTGAAAATAAGTTTTTCTTCTGTTTACTTTCAAATAGCAAAAACTAAGGTCTGCTGATGAGAGCTATAATGATCTGCTTTTTTGTACCAGGAGCTTATATGGACTGGTAAATGTTTTGCATGCAAATTAAGAATGTGTTATATTAAGGATTGCATAAATGCAAGTCTCCCAAAATAGGATATTTGTGTAGAAATAGATGATAGTTTAATATAATCATATTAAAGATCTATTCTCCCTAATGAAAAAGGTCATTTGCACTTTGGGGGGAAGTGAGTTTGAATTCCTGTTAATTTTAATTGGACTTTGTGGTGAGATAGAGTGCGGGCACATAGGTGTGGGGGTAGGCTTGTTCAACAAAACATGCACTGTTTACTCAGCAGCCCACATTTGTCGCAGCAATAGCTTCTTTTTAGAACTGCTACTAGATGAAATGGAGGGGGAGGGGGTTCTTGGACAGAGTATTGTGCAACTTGAAAGTCCCTGGATGGAGCTTTGTATATCCTACTGGCCAATTTGGGTACAAATTGGATTTGAAGGACTGCCCACGTCCACTTCGGGCCTCTTTCCTAAACACATGAAGCCCTAACTGTATTTCCACCTCACTCAATCTCAGTGATTACCTTCAGAAGACAGAGGGCATCCAGTAGTCTCAGATTTGAAACGCATTCTGTATCTAATATTTTCTCATCAGCAGCTTAATATTGATCTCTCTCACACACACATCTATAAATGTACACTGTTAACGAATCAAAGCGTAAGTCAGAGCAAATGTAATTTTCTGGTATATATAGTGGTGAACTTCTTTCCTCTCCTGTCTGCCGTCTCTCCCCTCATCCCAAAAAAGGACAGGCCTTGTAAAGAGTGAGCAGTTCCAACGGAAGAATTGCTTGGGAAATGAATTCGATGACTCGTCTTTAGTTGCAATTAACAACCAAGGCTCCACAGCCTATTGCATCGGAGTAGGGAGCAGCACACTTACTTTTTCCATTTGGCCGTATTCCATCAAGCCTTTCTTAGAACCTATTTCCCTTCTTTCCTCCTTGTTACCTGTTGGTTCAAGGAGAGCGGGCTAGTTCTACCTAAAATCCACTCTGTAGTTGGCTCCCTGGACAGGGTATCCTTGAAGCGGCGCCGAGCTCCAAGCTCTGGCTAAACCTCTTTTCCTGCAGATGCACAGGGAGTCCCTGACCCCGTGACGTTTGGGAGCCAGTGGAACTCATGCAGAGGCATCCAGGTTATTTCCAGAGATCCTGTAACCAGCGAGGACCGCCCTCGCTTGAGCCAACTCCTCTATAATCCCTTTCTAACAGCAGGTAATGATGCTAGCATTTAGTGATTATAAGTTACTCTTTAACGTGTTGTATCCTTGTTCTGTGAGTTTTGGTTACAGGTTATATGATTAGGTTTGCGAGAACAGTAGTGAACTAAACTTCTCAGTAAGAGGTCTTCACACCAGGGAAGTGTTACTTTTCTGCTGCAGCCCTGCCTCGTCACTCATTAGGGAGCTGCAGGTTGTCAAGCGGCTGCTCTCTGCGCGCGCACCCTCAATATCCCCGAGGGCGCGCACATATATATATATATATATATATATATATATATATATATATATATAT
>NW_017731568.1:2316802-2321275 GCF_001890085.2 Hipposideros armiger
AGGAGCGTCGCGGAGTCCCAGCTCCTCCTGGCGCACACCCGCGCGCTTGCCCCGCGCTCCTTTGTCCACCGCGCCTGCCGAGCGCAATCAAGCTAGAGGACTTGCTTTTAGGTTTCATTTCCGGATTTCCCCCCCTTAAAGTTACCTTTTCAGCCAAGAAGTCTCGTGTTTGCACATCACACCGGAAGCATGCACACAGATCAATATTTTTGGGCTAAGAGGTCATCTGCCACAGTGAACGCGGAAAAAAAAAAAGAGAGCCCAGTTAAAGGATTTTAGCTTATTTGTACGAAGCACAGCTCAGAGTTAATAGACTGGGGTGAATGCAGGTGAAGTTAATTCGAATATTCAATTACATATAAGGGGCATTGAACGAGGGTGGTGGGGGGGAGCAGTTATACCCCTATTTCTCTGCTGCGGTTTGGAAGGAGCAGCATGCAGAGAGGAGAGCGGCCAGGATAAGCTAGATGCAGAATGGCGTCAGAACAAGTTACCGTTATGATGTGAAGAAAAAAAAAAACAATCCCCCCCCCAAAAAAAACCCCGGACTCCTCCGTTTTAGAATCAACAACAAAGGTAGTGGGGTGCCACTTTATTATTATTTTTTAAACAATCCTCGATAGATTCTTGTCTACCAATTTTAGTATCTTCCTTTTGGATTTGTACTAAGGCACGCAGGAGAGAAAGTAACGTTCGAGAAGAAAGCACGGTCGGCAAGTTTGGCTCCCGTGCCTGTGAACTGTGAATCACTGCGATGAAGGGGTTTCCTTTTATTCTCACCCTTTCCTTTTCTCCAGGAGCGTGAACTTGTTAGATAAGATAGAAGAGGCCAGGAGGAAATGGAAACGCTGAAAAAGCCGGGCTTCTTTGGAGAGCGGCCTGTGAGGACGGCAGGCTGCGGCGGCGGCGCCGGCTGCGCGCTGTCTTGGAGCTGAGGGGCGCGGGGCTCGTTCCGGAGCTGTCCCCACTCACGCCTCCGCGGCCGCTCGCGGGGACAGATGCCGCGCTCGGATCGCTGCCCAGGCAGCCTACCCTTTGGCCTGAGAGGAAACACCCCAGAAGACGAGAGAACGGCCCCTAATTGGACTATCTTCTCTCCAGCTGGGAACACACTAATAGGGGCCCGCAAGTTTTCCTGGAGGAAGTTCGAAGTCCCGACCACAAAACAATCAGGGAGTGCGAGACACTAGATTTTAAAGAAATCTGGAATCCCACATGAAATATTGCCCTCATTAATTAGAACTAATTCTCATTCTGTCTATATATCTCTATATCTAGCAAGACCTAGATATGTAGATATGCTGTTGATCAGACGCCCCGATTTACTTGAAAAATTGCTTAGAGTATCTTAAGCACACACTCCTCATTCTTTGTCCCTCGAACATTTGTAGCTAATAGCGTGGCTGGTTGGGATCAATTAACACTGGATTTTGCCCCAGGATTGCTCCCCAGGGCGGACAAATGGAGCCAACTCATCTCCAGCGAATTTTTCCCCCCCTGCCCACGTGCGTATCCACGCCAGGGCCTTAGAAGCAGTTCAAAATCCCCAGCCTTGGTTTCACTTGATTTTGTTGTTGTTGTTATTGATAAATATTGGGTCATACACAAGCCACTTGTCAGAGCCTTTGGCTCCATCTCGCAGCTGCAGCTCCTAGCGGGGAGTTTGAATCGTGTCCTAGGAACTGGAGGGATTCATTGGGAAAAGAATCGCACAATCTAACTCCTTCGATTGCCGAAATGGTCCCTTAAAATCCTACGTCGTCTGTCTGCTGTCAAGTTTATTTCTTAATTTGCTCAGATATGTGACCACTGGGTAGATGTGTGTGACTTTTTCCCGGTATCTTTTTGTTGAAATTGTCTTTTATAAAAAAGGGAGAAACTATTGATCCTAGTTTTCTACGTATACCCGAAACCGAAAAGAACAGGCGAGTAGACAGATAATTGTTGTAATTGCGGGGGTGGGTGGGTAGGTAGGACGTTTGGGGGTTGTGTAATTGAAGTAATATATACAGTTTATCTTTTGGCTGCGCTGTGTATACTCTTTCCCTTGATACATATTGCACATGAGCTGAACCTATGGTCGGCTTGTCTTGGCATGTTTGAAGCCCCAGACACCCAACAGTATCATTACAGGAAAGAGACAAAACCCTAAAGACTCGAGGCAGGGAGACGGCTGCCTTTGGGGTGAATGGAGAGCTTGTCTGGGCGTTGGACTTCCCTGGTAAGCGCACCCAGGGACTCGGACTGCCTGGCAGCGCAGAGTTCAGGTCTTCCCCGCATTTAAGTACAGGGGTAGGGTGGGGGAAAGAAACAGCTGATTTTCGACATTTCTAAGGGAATCTTTCTATTTATCACTGTTACCGAAGTGTACGTTACTGGAGAAACAACAAAACAAGCATAGAGCTGCAATTTTCAAGAAAATAGGATCCCCAAATATAAAAATAAAAAAGTAGCAGATAAGATGTATAATTCAATCAAATTACACAAAATTGCTTCAAAATCCAGAACAGTAGCGATCCATTATGCTTCTGTTTTATTAGTGACAAGTACAATTACTCTAAAATAAAGAACACTGTTGAATATATAATTGGCTGTAATCATGTTAGTGTTTGAATAAAAATGACGGGAACATTTAACACTTTGACAACAAAATGTTCAGAAATAACTTATTTATTCAAACAGTTTTTATTTTTCACCAAGTGAAGGAGAAACACAGTTTGCTTAGGAAAATCAATGACTTTTCTCTGAAATAAATAAATATCCAAAAGGGGAAAAAACAGCCCCACACCTCTATATTATTACTATTATTATTTTTACCCAGCAAGAAGCTTAATCCTGTGTTTGGAGTCAGCACCCGCCTAACGTTTGTTGGTACCAACGTCCGCCACCTAGAGGAAGAGCTCTGAAGCTCACCCAACGCCAACACGGTTTCCGGCGGTGACCTCCGGAATCAAAGTTAATATTCCTTTGCAAATTGCTCTCCAAACTAACTCCCTCCTCCTCCACCCGCTCACGTCCCCATCCGCCCTACAACAGCGTCACAATATTTTCTTAGTAATTGCTCTGTGCAGTTGACAGAAGCCTGATTCTCTGGCAACTTGGTGCTCTCAGCAAAGCGCCAGAGCGCGTCGGGGGAGCAGGTCAGGGGATATTTGGGTCTGGAGAGATAATCCACTTTTCTCCAAAATTTGTCTAGAGCAGCCTGAATTCGGGTCTATCACGCCACGGCTGAGGCCAGAACCACCACACTCCGGTGCTTTTCAAGGGCTTTCTTAGAGAAAACGCAGCCCAGATCCTTCTGTGGGCCAGTTGCTTACAGGGGCTTTTCCCGACTTCATCTCCCCAATCCAAACTCCGCTCCCCTTCCTCTCCTCCTCCTCCCCACCCGCAACACGACCGTCTGTGATCCTGGCTCTTGCTACTCAATTCTTCGACCCCAACGGGTCTTTTGATTCTCCTAAATGGGTTTCTTGAAGTACTGAGATAAAGGCATTAAGGAGGAAGCCGTGTTTGGACGGGTCACCCCTGTCACTGCCCTGGACACCGACCCAGGAGAAATCCGAGGTCTTTGCACTGAGTTCCCGAGTTTCCGAGAAACTTACATAGTGTGTGGGGGAATGTGGGGCTGGGCCCGAAGGCACTAGTGGCCTTTTCGCATTTTAGTCTCGTGTATTCCATTGGCTCCTCACACGGAAAAAGGTATGCTTACTCTGCGATCTTGCCTGGCCGCTCTCAAGCAAATTTTGGGGACCGGAGATGCGAACCCAGGGTGAAGAGGCCATGGGAAGTGAAGTAACCACGGAATTCGGTTTGCTCAGTGTCTGGTGGACATTCGAGTAGCTGACGGTCCACCTCCGCGCGTGGGCCCACCAGCAGTTCTCCCCCCACCATCTGTCCAAAGTTTTCCATTAATGTACCTAGAACACTGTTCAAGATGAGGGGTTGCTAGAAAATCGAGGAAGGAGCAAGCAAGTTGAATTTGGGGGTGGGGTGGGGTGGGGGAGAACCCTGATAAATAGTTGGATTTCAAATGTGTTTTACTCCTGCAGTTTTCCCTTCCCTCTCTTCCTCCCTCCATCCCTTTCTCTTTCGTCCTTTCCTTCCTCAATTTCTCTTTCCCTTCCCTCTTCCCTTTTCTCTTTCTGCTCCCCCCACCCCATCTCTGTCTCAATCTTTATCTCTATCTCTTTCTCTATCTCATTCTCTTCCTAAGTGTAAGATAAAAAAAGGAACAGGAGGGGTGTGGAGGTGCCCATTTTTACGCTGAGATTCGCAACCTCCTTATTTGTCAGTTCTCAGTCCCAATGCAGGAGTTTAAAGAAGACATTCCCGAGATGACTCTTCCTGTCGTTTCTCCCAGAGGCAACCTCAGAACCATGGACTAAGAAGCTCTTTTCATACTGTAGAAATTATTTTTCAAGATGGTGGAAATATACATATAGGCGTGTGTGTGTTTGTGTGTGTGTGTGTATA
>NW_017731568.1:2321361-2343590 GCF_001890085.2 Hipposideros armiger
ATACACTGGGGCTGCCAAAAAATGTATACAAGTGGACACTGGTCAACGTTGCTCAAGCAGTGGTTCGCCGTAATCAGAAGTGTCTGGACGCTGATGGTAACCACTTTGAGCACCTCTTGTCACTGCAGAAGTCAAATGTGACTTGCAGTCATCTTTTGTTATTGGTATATATTGAGTATTACAATTTTAATATTTTTTTCCTTTCTTAAAATATGTATACATTTTTTTGGCACCTTCTGTATATGTAAAACAAGCCTGTAAAACTGCTGTCCCAGCACATGCCTACCCGCCTACCTCTGGAGTGAGGCACACCCCAAACTCGCCCCACCTAACCCCCTAAGAACTTAAGTCCTCAGAAATGTTTCGTTTTGTTTTATGTAAAACTAGCGCTTCCACTCTCAACTCCCAGGTCTAACATTCCTCTCCCGCATTATATTAACAGGCGATGTTAGCCTTTCACTACGTGTTTAGGCTGCTAATGCGGGCCACTTAACGCAACAAAAATGCTTGTCTGTGGAGATTTTCCCAAGGCTAGCCTCGGTGCTGGCTCCATTTTCCTTTCTTTTCAGGGCACGTCCGTCCGTTCCTCCCTCCCCTTTTTTTGCTTGAGGCGGGGGCTGAAAAAGGGATCTGACAACTTTGAGCAAGTGCGTGAGAGCTCCCTCCTCTATCTCCTGCCTGCCAACCCACCCAAGAGGTAGTGATGTTTTTGGTTTTCCCTTGGGAGCAGGAATATCTGGATGCTGCAGCCGTGGCACTTGGTTGCCACTCTGAGTTAACTTGCCTTCATCTTTCCTTCAGTCATCTCTTTTCTTTCTCCTCACCTCAGTCTGTGAAAGCAGTTCAAGGTTGCTCTCACAGCCTCCTCTGCATCCTTCTTCGCTCTAGCCTTGTGAAGAAAACTGCTGGGTTTCTTTTCTGTTGGCAGGAACGCTGGGTTGGAGATGCTGTCAGTATAGGATTGTGTTGTGTGTTGTGTATGTTTGTCTAGTTTTAATAAGTTTACAGAGGAGACTCTCCTGGGTTTGCTATCGGCCCCCCTCCCCACCGGAGGAGACTCTCTGGAGGAAGGAATCACCTGACCCAAACGGCCTTTTGTCAGATTCTCTTCCTCTTTAAAGTCTGGCCTGGGAAAGTCATGCACCCTCATGATTCATTTGTATCCAGTTTCCAAGAAGGCCATCAGGAAGAAAGCAAAATAAAACTAACTTAATATGTAATAAGTATTCTTCAGTGGGTTTTGGTTTAAAAAGATGACTGCCTTCATTGCTTCCATCTGGAACATTTTTGCTTTTAAATAGCCTATAAAGTATAAACATGAGAATGGAGTTTTCCAACTCTGGCTTTCTTCCTATGGATTCTTAAGAAAGGTTACTTCACCTTTCTTCATCTGAAACATAAGTGATTGGCACTCATTAATATATACAATATCATCCACTCACCAAAACCCCAACAACGATAAAAAACTATAAAAATTCCCCAAACCATAAGAATCTTTTTTTGTGTGTGTGTGGAAGCAGGAAGAAAATTTCATTCAAACGGCAGCAGCGACATCTAGTGACCATAATGCTCAATAGCAGCGATAAAGGTGAGGGATAGTTTACCCAGGTTTTCAGAGAGACATCTTGGTTTTTCTAATAAATCTTGATTGTTTGTCTGGCAAACAGTGCTCTTTTGATATCAAAGGGTATTTTACTGAGTTTATATTATGTTAATAATATAGAGAAAGGCAAATATGCTTAACTACCTCAAGTCTGAAAGCAGGGCAATTAAAATTTGTAAGAACATTCTAATATTTTAAATTCCATGTGAAAAGACTAAAAGATAATTTTGTGGATTGTGTTTTATTTAACTAATTTTCCTAATTAAAACCAAATGTATTACTGCACAAATACTTTGGAAAAGCTAGAAATTTCTGAGATTTCCTTTGTCTGAACTAAACATTCAGTTGATTTGAGATTCCATGTAGTCAGTATCAGGGAACATAATAAAAATAAACCTTCTGTCATTTCACCTTTGCTCAAAATACTTTGAAATTTAAAGAAATGGGATTCCCATTCCTGTTTGGACTCTAGCTTTTCTTTTTATAGCAAAAATTAAATGGGATGTCTGGGTATAGATGAAGCCTTAGTCATGGCAGAGGAACATATAGCCCAAGACTTTCTAGAATAATGATTTCAGCATTTCCTTGGCATTTAACACTTTAGACAGAGGTAAAGAAGAATTTGCCTCATTTTCTGTGAGGATAAGCTGGTCATGTACGTGGGTGTAACTTGTGCATGAACTTGCTGAAGCATAAGCGTGTTTCATTTCCTATTAGCAAAGCAGCTGATGACTACTGGAATAGAAGGATCTGTGTTTTATAACTTTAAAGACAGCCAATATCGTTGATTCCATTTTATTTTATTTAATTTTTTAAAATTTTTATTTAGCTGAGCCATCCTGCCACCTGTTGGCAGCTCAGCTTGGGCCGGGAATCAAACTGGCAACCCTGTTGCTCAGAGCTTGCACTCTTGAGCGAGCTCTTAACCAACTGAGCCACTCGGCCGGCCCCCATTTTATTTTGACTAATGCTTTCTGTGCTTTTACTATGGATTTAGCTACTGATTGGAATACTAGCTAGTTTAGCCAGATAGTATTCTAGACTAATAAGATAACTGGACTCCTTTGTAACACCTGGGGGAATTTGAGCTAGTCACATCACTTGCTGCAACCTTAGTTTCCTTATGTACAAAACGAGGTGGCTGACCTCTCCACTGACCCTTGTAGCTCAAAAGATCTATAAATCATCAACCCTCACTTGGGACGACCCTCTTCTGGTGCCTATGTTGTCATTTGTGACTCTTCAGTATCAATTCTGAATGCTCCAGAATTTGTTTGATTTTAAAAAGGACAAAAATCTTAACTTTCCTGTCCACACTTACTGACTCATCGGCATGCACTCAGCTCTCTCTCTTGCTGTCCACCCAGAAAAATGACAGAGTGGGAATAGGACTAAACTGAACACAAAGTTGAGGCAGCTGTATTAAAGTGTCTCTAACATGTTCCCATATCTTCATGGTAATGATTATTTATTGTTATTATTATTAACCAGAGCCAAAGTATTCTGGCTGCAAACAACCCATATTTCCTCTTTGCTTCTGTGGCCCTATGAATATATTTCTTCAGGAGGTGGCAGTAAAATGTCTTCCACTTCTATATCTGGCTTGGAACATCATTGCACACATTTAGCAAGGAGAAGACTGTTCACAGGAGGTAAATGATACAAATATGCTCAGCATTTAATATAGGCCCCAGTGAGGCTAAAGACATATACAAGGAGAATCAGAACTCTACTAACCTGGATTGACAGATGAACTAGTTTCATTACAAAGAATATTCAGAATCTGTCAAATGTTTATTTTTTAGATGATTTTCTGCTGTTCCCTAGATATCATCCTGCCTTACCTACTACTCAGACTTGTAATGAAAATACCCTATATTTGTATGACATTAACAAGGCATGTTTTCTCTTGTCCTCTCAGACTCAAGAGAGATAAGGTATTATTTTCTTGTAGAAGCCAGGAAGCTGACAGAGAGGCTAAATGACTCACCTAAGCTTATGCCACTAGGAAGACATAGAGAAGGAGCGGGAGTCCTGGCCTTGGTTAGGCTGTGTCTCACTCCTGGTTGTCCTCAGGGTTGGCGCCCTCGCACTGGGCACCTGGTTACTGTCTGACCCTACTACTACTGTTCATTAGGCCTCTCGCCAAGATTCCTTCACACACATTTGAGAAGTCTCAACTTTTAGAGGATTCTAGGGACCCTTTGTGTCATGGTAGAGTCAGCGCTTGCTACTCTTCATTCATGTACAATTCTTTTCTCCTCTTACTGCTAACAATTTTATTTTCTTTTTACAGGAGGGATAATCTTTGCAAAAAGATTGTACTCAAAACATGCTTGTTAATGATCTTGGGATTCAAAAATTTTGGAGTTGGAATGAATGTAAGACTTCACTTGATTCAGCAGCTCTAGAGAGCGATGACCAGCTGATTCAATGGCTCCTGAGAACTGGGCTGCATCAGAGAGTCTGGATTATTCTGAATATCCTGGCGTTGTTTCCTGCTATGTCCCTTGATTCTTGGCTTCATACATTAATGTATTTGGGAACTCAATTCTTGCTGGCTACCCTGTGGGCTGGTTTTCCAAGTGGGCTGCCTCTTCGTTAGCACGCTGTAGATATCTATCTGGCTGAGGACCCTACACTGGCTGGGAGTACAATCTTCGAGTGTCTTTTCTCTCAAGTAGCTCTCTGCTGCCCTCTACTGGGCATTCAGCCACCAGCGCGAGCTAGCCTGCATCGGTGCTAACCCACGGCAGCCCAGGCTCCAAAAGAGATATGGGAGCAGTATTAACCATCTTATGTATTTTTTTTTATAAAATAGCAAAATACAACTCAGCTCCATTGATACCCCATGTTCTCACTTCCTATGAGCCTGTGGTTAGGCCGGGAAAGAGTGTAGCTGACTTTCACTATTTTCAAGTATCTGTGCTAGAGTATTTGGAAGTACTTACTTGAAAATGTAAAACTTCCATTTAATTATCATGTTGAAATACACTTCAGCCGACCTAACAATAGGCCACAAATTTATGAACATGCTGTACTTATTCAGTCTTAGGGAATATTAAACATTTTATCTTTAATGTTATACAGATACAGTGACTTATATGAAGTCCCTAAGTAATACGTATACTTTTTCATTTATTCAACAACTATGTATCAGGCACATGTTATATGACAGGAACCATCCTTGATGCTGAGAATACAGCTTTGGGTAAAGGAGACAAAAACAGACAAAGAAACACCCTCTATCTTTATTGAGCTTGTTTCCAAGTTGAGGAAGATAAACATTAAATGAATTAATAAGCAAAATGCCCTTTAAGGGACTATGGCATTACCATATCTATTTCCAACCACAAATACACTGTAGTGAGTCTGTGTTTTTTTAAGAATATCAGTATTAAGATTAAGAGAGGTATAGCTAGAGGTTAGATGGGGACTGTGTACACTACAAATATTCAATGCATTATTCATCCCTTTGTAAATTTATTGTGACTACAGTATGGGCCTATAAAAGCAATTGATGCAGATGAATGTATAAATCCCTCAGCTGCAAAGATGTTTCATCTTTTGATTCTGTCACAATCTTCTCCGCTGGTGATTGCCACCTTATTACCCCCTGTAATAGCTGTCATGGAGCCCTGCTATTGCTGTCCTCGGCGATGGCTCTGTTACTGTCTTCCCTTCTTTCTTTGGGGTTTTTTTTTTGTTTTTTTAAAATCATGTTCTCTTTCTGTGTCTTTTGCTTTTCCTACAGATGAGCTCTAATAGATATCACTAGCTAAAGTGAGTAAATTTTTCCTTTCCTATGTGACACAACTACCAATTATTACTAAGTAGATATAATCACCTGCTCTTCTCTTCTCTACCCGGTCTGTTTGAAATGAGTGTTTGTCTCAGGTGAAATACAATTGGTTTGGAAAAAAAACAAAAAAAACCCCCAAGTAACAAAGTAGTATTGGCATTAATTACAGATACCGTTTTTTTTTAAATGCTATATTGGTTAAAGAGTTTTTTTGACTGTGAGATTAGGGACCCAGGGTCACAACCAGCTCCCTGTCGTTCCTCAGAAATAACGCCATAGCCCTCACCCAGGTTCCCAGCCGTCTGCCAGAGGTGTTTAAACTGCTTGTCAGAAAAGCAGTTTGTAACACTCCTAGTTGTGTTGAAGCTTAGATCGTTTCATACCCTCGTTTGTGGGTAAGCTTAGCCAGCTGTCCAGGGCTGGCCTTGATACGTGTGCAATGTCTTTGGCCATAGATGGCAATAGTTTATCTACATAGCACTCATGGCAAACTTGAAAAGGGAACGTAGCATGTTTATAGAGCTGCATGGCTATGTTCCTTGCACAGGCTTTATGAAACAACACATTTGTATACGTCCTCCCTGTCTTTTGCACCAGAAACCAATTCTTGTTGCTCAAGATTAGTGAGTTGTTATTTTTGAGAGAGGAACTCTGAACTTAGAGGATATCCTTAAATTTTAGTGTTTCGCATTCAGGTAATCAAGGTTTAACATTATTGATTCGAAGTGACCAAATGGAAGAGGTGAAGGGTGGGTATGTTTAATTGAATTGAATACACTGTCCATTGTAAGGTGCACCATGATTTTATAGACCATGAAGAAAGGGAAAAAAAATGTGAATTTGTCTGTGACATGCCGTAAATTGTGAGATGCATCCACACCGAGGAAATGTTAAGATGTGTGCATCTGACAATCACATGGAATGTAAGTCTAGCAACCATCTGACACCATGCCACACTATCACAATATTATAGTCTATATTTCCTATGCTGTAAATTACATCCCCATGACTTATTTGTTTTATACCTGGTAATTTGGACCTCTTATTCCCGTTCACCTTTTCTGCCTCTTTCTTAATTTTTCAATTATAGTTGACATTCAACATTATTTTATATTAATTTCAGGTGTACAGCATAGTGGCTAGAAATTTATATAATTTAAGAAGTGATCCCTCGGGCCGGCCGAGTGGCGCGATGGTTGAGAACTCGCTTGGGATGCCAGAGGGCCCCGGTTCGGATCCCACATATGAGGGCCAGTGACACTGCCCTCCACAGCTAAGATGCTGAACAACAGCTCAACCTGGAGCTGGGCTGCCCTGAGTCGCTGGCAACGGCATAGGATGCAGCCCCTGCTGCAGTGGGTTGCCATGGGCTACCGTGTGTAGCCAGCAGCCAGCGTGAACAGCCAGCAGCCGCAGTGAGCGGCCGTCCAGAAGCCGGCGACTGATCTGCCTCGCCTGGGAAGAGCGCAATGATGGTGCCAACTTGGGCCAGTGAAGCAGCGTCCTCCACAACTAGATTGAAGAACAAAACGACAGCAACTTGTCTGTTCCCCTTCCCCCAATTCCCCAGCACTGTTCCCATCCCCCCAATTACCCAATAAAAATCTTAAAAAAAAAAAAAAAAGAAGTGATCCCTCTGACTAATCTAGTACTCACCTGGCACTATATGTAGTTATTACCATATAATTGACTATATTCCCTATTATTTATTTTACATCCACATGACTATTTTATAACTACAAGTTTGTATTTCTTAGCCTCTTCATTTTTTTCACTCTGCCCTGAACCCCTCTCATTTATCAGCCCGATAGATCTAGTCCCCATCTGACACATACATAGTTATTACAATACTATTGACTATATTCCTTATGCTATACCCTACATCCCCATGACTACTGTGTAACAACCAAATTGTACTTCTTAATCCCATGCCCTTTTTCACCCTCCTCCCCAACTTTCCTCCCATCTGTCAACCATCAAAATGTTCTTTGTATCTGTTTGTTTCTGTTTCATTTGTTTGTTATTTTGTTCTTTAGATTCCACTTATCAGTGAAATCATATGACATTTGCCTTTCTCTGTCTGACTGACTACACTCAAAATAATACCCTCTAGGACCATCCATGTTGTTGCAGATGGCAAGATTTCATTCTTTTTTATGGCTGGGTAATATTTCATTATATATTATGTACCACCTATTCTTTATCCATTCATCCATTCAGGCACGCGGGTTGCCTTCATATCTTGGCCATTGTACACAATGCTGCAATGAACATATAGATGCACACATCCCCTTGAAGTAGCATTTTGAGTTTCTTCAAATAAATACCCAGAAGTGGGATTACCGGGTCCTTCTTTGTCTCTTGTTATAGCCTTTGCTTTACAGTCTATTTTGTCTGGCATAAGTATTGCTACTCCTGTTTTCTTTTGTTGTTATTGTTGTTTCCGTTTTCATAAAGTATCTTTTTCCATCCCTTTACTTTCAGTCTGTGTGTGTCTTTTGATATGAAGTGAATCTCTTGTAGGCAGCATATGTAAGGGTCTTGTTTTCTTTCTTTCTTTTTTTTTTTTAAAGATTTTATTGGGAAATCAGGGAAGGGGAACAGACAAGTTGCTGTCCTTTTGTTCTTCAGTCTAGTTGTGGAGGATGTCACTTCACTGGCTCATGTTGGTATTATCATTGTGCTCTTCCCAGGTGAGGCAGTCGCTTGCCGGCCATTGGATGGCCACTCACAGCCGCTCACGGCAGCTCACGAAAGCTCACTCTTGCTGCTGGCCAGCCCCACTGCAGCCTATGCTGTCGCCAGCGATCACGGCAGCCCAGCTCCAGATCGAGCTGTTGTTCAGCATCTTAGCTGTAGAGGGTGCAGCGTCACTGGCCCTCATGTGGGATCCAAACTGGGGCCCTTCTGCTCAGAGCTGGCGTCCCAAGCCAACTCCTAACCAACCGCGCCACTCAGCCGGCCCAGGTTCTTGTTTTCTTATCCATTCAGCCACCCTGTGTCTTTTCATTAGAGCATTTAATTCATTTACATTTAAGGTAATTGTCGATAGATATGTAGTTATTGCCTTTTATTATTCATATTTTTAATCTTTTTTACCCCGTTTTAAAGCAGTCCCTCCAACATTCTTTGTAATACTGGTTTGGTGGTGATGAACTCCTTAAGCTTTTTCTTATCTGGGAAGCTCTTTATCTCCTCTTCTATTTTAAATAATAGCTTTGCTGGGTAGAGTAATCTTGGTTGTAGGTCCTTGCTTTTCATCACTTTGAGTCTTTTCTGCAGTCCCCTTTGGCCTGCAAAGTTTCTGTAGCGAAATCAGCTGATAGTCTTATGGGACCTCCCTTGTAGGTAACTACAATAACTGCTTTTCTCTTGCTTTTAAGATTATCTCTTTGTTTTTAACCTTTGGCATTTTAATTATGATGTGTCTTAGTATGGGCCTCTTTGGGTTCATCTTGTTTGGGACTCTGTGCTTGCTGGGTTTGAATACCCATTTCTTTCACCAGCTTAGGGATGTTTTCAGTCATTATTTCTTCAAATAGGTTTTTAATTCCTTGCTTTCTCTCTTCTCCTTTTGGTACCCCAATGATGTAAATGTTGGTATGCTTAATGTCCCGGAGACCCCTTAAACTGCCCTCAGCTTTTTAGATTCTTTTTTCTTTTTGCTGTTCTAATTGGGTGTTTTCTGCTACCTTATCTTCTAAGTCACTGGTTCGATCCTTTGCCTCATCTAATCTACTGTTGATTCCCTCTAATGTAGTTTTCATTTCAGTTACTGTAGTCTTTATTTCTGACTGGTTCTTTTTTATGTTTTCTATCTCAATTTTTATGTTCCTTGTTTCTTTGTTGAAGTTCCTCCTGTGATAATTCAGCATCCTTATAACCAGTATTTTGAACTCTATGTCTAGTAAATTGCTTGTCTCCATTTTGTTTAATTCTTTGTTTGGAGTTTCGTTTTGTTCTTTTATTTGGAACATATTTCTTTGTTTCCCCATTTCGGCTACCTCCCTGAGCTTGTTTCTATGTATTAAGTAGGGCTGCTATGCCTCCCAGTCTTAGTAGAGTGGACTTATGGAGTAGGTACCCTGTGGGGCCCAGTGCCACAGTCTCACTGGTCACCAGAGCCAGGTGCTTTAGGTGTGCCCTCCTGTTGTAGTTGAGCAATGGTTGCTGTTTGCATATCAATGGAAGGGACTGACACTCAGGCTGATTGGTTGTGAGGACTAAATCTGACCACAGTGGAGGAGTTATGGTGCAGAAGCTGACTACAGAGCAGAGTTTGCTTTAGCGGAGCTCTGGTGTTTGCCCAGTTTGCCCTTTGGGTGTGTCATCCTTGGAGGAGGCTGGGTGATGCCCCGGTTGTGCCTGAAGCTGGTCATTGGGCCTGCCATCCCCAGGGCCCCCTGGCAGGAGACCCACGACATATCAAATTCAGCCTCAGCCTGTGCCCTGCTCAGGGCCACTTGGCATGAGTCACAAAGTAATCCACAGATGGCTGCTGCCAATACTGTACTTGAAGGTGCCTCTAGAGACCAAGCAAGGCTGGCTGTTGCTAGTGCCGGGCTTAGGGCTGCTCAGCCAGAGGCATGGGATATGGTGAAGCCAGGTGCTGCTTGTTTGGGTTTTGTGAACCTTTGAGAAATTTTAGGAAATTCTGCAGCATGAGCCAAGGCAGGCAGTTCGTGTGGAAAAGCCACTGGAGGTGGCTTGGGTATGCCCAAAAGTTGGGTGAGGCGAGGTCTCAGAGTCTCTAAGACAGGGCATACAAAAGGTGTCAGCTAGATTGATGGAGACTCAGATGTGGCAGCTGCCTGCCTGTGCATGCCGGGAAGGGGGAGGGCTCAAGAAAGAAACAATGGCTTCTGCCAGCTCCTCCATCTGGGAGAAAGCTGCCCCTCCGACCCTGAAGCAGAGGATTCAGTTCCTCCCTGTATCTCCCAGTCACCTTTTGAGCTGCTGCCCCAGCGCTGAAGCTCAGAGCCAGTGTGTCTGTAAGTGAGTAAGTCTGTGTGGGGGACTTTTAAGAGGAGCACCTGGGATTTTAGCCACCCTCCAGCTCACTTAGCCACAGTCTCCACTGGTTTTCACAACCAGAAATTATGGGACCTTCTCTCTCCGGCACTGGAGCCCTGGGCTGGGGAGGGGATGTGACCCTTCATTCCTCGGAGAGGGACCTCCATATACAAAATATTCCTCCTGATTTTAAATGGTCACACATGATATGGGACCAGCCTGTTCCACGTCTCTGCCCCTCCTACTAGTCTTGAGGCGGTTTCTTCTGTTATATTGGTAGTTGTAGGGCTTTGGTTTAGCTAGGTAATTCTCAATTATGGCTGTTCTACAGTTTAATTGTAATTTCGATGTGATTGTGAGAGGAGGTAAGCCCAGCATTTACCTATTCTGCTATCTTGACTAAAACATTGAAACGCTTTAATTCTTAATAGGAATTCTGAGAAAACTCAGAGTTTCTAAGTAATATGTTTGTATTAAAAGGAAAAAAAAAGTCCATATTTTAGAAAAAGCTCCATAATATAAAACTAATTCTGGGTCATTGGGTAAGAAGTTTCCTCTTTCCCTTGGAGGATTTTTCTGAATGGAACTTTCTAGTTTTGTTTTTATGGTGTAGTCTTATGGATATGGTCTTCTACTAGGCAGACTTGCTACCCTCTTAATGCAACAGGTTGGTCAGGGCAACAGGTAAGAGTCAGAAGACCCATTTGGCCTTATACATGAGTTAGAAGTGTATATTTTTATTAATAAATTATAAAATATCTTTAATTTTTGCTTACTTCTGATTTTAACTTAATAAGACTTCCTGTAAAAAAATTCCAGTATATTATAAAGAAGAAAATAAACATAAATCACCTATTGAAAGAAAACCCAGAGATACCTTTAGTTAACATTTTGCATAATTAAAAAAAAACAGGTCTTTTCCTATGCATAAATATAAACATACTATATAGCACATTTTAAATAATTTGGATCATGCTGTGATTGTGCTTTGTGTTTTGCCTTTCTTCATTTAGTATTTTACCATGGACATTTCCTCATCACTATTTTGATTTTTGAAAACTACTGTTGCAAGTGTCTATATTAATTTTTGAATTAACAATGAACAATATAACCATTTTCCATGAACCATTGCTTCACATTTTGGTTGTTTCTAATTTTTCATCATTGAAAGGACTTGAAATGTGCATTTTAGCACATAGATATATTACCCTCCCTCCCCCGATTATTTCCTTTTAATAGATGTTTTTAGGGAAAGATTTTTTGGGGCCCTGAGTAAGAATTTTTAAAACACAGTTGCCACATATTGTTGAATTCTATTTCACTAAGTTTGTACTAATATATATACTTACACTGGCAATCTATGAAAATGCCTGTCTAATTGAACACTCACCAAATATTAAATTTCCTTTTGCCAGTGTAAGAGGAAAAAAATAATATCTAAAACTTGCTTTAATGTATATTTCTGTATCTACTCACAAGATTGAATAAATTTTTTCAAGTATTATTCACATCTAATTTCTTCTCCTGTGATCCATTTGTTGTGTCTTTTACCATTTTTAAATTAGAATTGTGCTTTTTAATTAATTTTTAAGGGCTGTTTTATGTAATAATACAAACCCTTTGTCATCTGGCTCAAATATACTTGATATTTTTTCATTGTGCCTGGGTTGAATCTGATTCCATCACTTTCTAGCTACATAACCTTGGATAAATTATTAAATCTCTCTGTGCTTTAGTTTCACTAAGTTTTAAATGGGGATAATAATGGTAACTGTCTCATAATGTTTTCATGAGGATAAAATGACTTCACCTTATAAGAAAGACACCTTATAAGAAATATTAAGCCCCAAATAAAGATTTATCACTTCTAGTATCTCTTACTGTATTCAAATTTATGAATTTTAAAGTTTTTCATTGCTTTTAATAATAAAAATACTTAAATATTTAGAGCTAAATACTAACATGTTGTATTAACTAAACTTCAAATTTAGCTAAGATTTTGGATACATGATCTTATAAATTAAATAAATGATTTAATTATTCTGAGGGGAATACTATTATGTCTTTTTATTCATTTATCTAATATTAATTTAATTCATTTAGCAGATATTTATTGAACTACTACTATATGCCAGGGACTCTAGCTGAACAAATAGTGAACAAGATAGTAAAAAATGTTTGCTCTTGTGGAATATACATTCCATTTGGGAAGAAACAATAAACAACATAAATTAGTGACATGGAAAATAAAATAGAAGAAACTAAAGGGGATGAGGAGTGAAAACTAGAGTGGTTACAATTTCCAGTAGGTTAGCCAGTAGACACTACTGGTTGTATTAGTTTTCTACTGCTGGCAAAACAAAACAAAACAATAACCCAAGAACTTAGAGGCTTAAAATAAGACAAGTTTATTATTTTACTTTTTCTGTGGGTCAGGTTAAGTGTCCAGGCACAGACTACCTGGGTCCTCGGCTCACAGCCTCACAAGGCCGAAATCAAGATGTTGGATGTGCTCTGGTTCTCAAGGTTCTCATATAGAGCTCAGGGTCATCCTCCAAAGTCATCTGGGTTGTTGCTAGAATTCAGTTCCTTGAGGTTGTAGGGATGAGGTCCTTGTTTTCTTGCTAGCTTTTGGCTGAGGTCACTCTCAGTTCCTATAGGCCACCTACAATTCACCAGCACGTGACCCCCATGGGCAATTATTCACAACCTAGTGGTTTGTGTCTTCTTTGAGGTAAGTTACAGTGTTTCTCTGACACTTCACCTTCTTCAAAGGGCTTCTTCAATTAGGGCAAGCCCACCCATCATAATCTGAATAATCACCCTTTTGATTAACTGACACTCAATTAACTACTTAGTAACTTAAACACAAGTGATATTTCAATACATTCAAAATTCCACTCACACTCAATGGAAGGGAATTATACACGGTGTGTTTACATCAGGGGGCAGCAATCTTGGTGTCTTCTTAGAGTCCTGCCTGTAACAGAGAAAAATAGTATTTGAACAGATATCAAGGGATTGAGAGAGTGAGCCATGTGGGTATCTGAGAGAAGAGCATTCCAAGAAGAAAGAACAGCCCTTGCAAGGCCATGAAATTAAAGTGTTTGGCTTGTTTAAACAACAGGAAGATTGAGGAGGGAGACTATATGGCTGAACAGAAACACTGAGGGGATTGAAACAGTGAGGGGATCAGAGACATAATGAAAGGCAGGGTATTATGCAGGCTCTTGTAAGTCATTATAAAGACTTCAACTTTAATATGAGTGAAATTGGTATATGGATGGAGCCATTGTGGACTATTTTGAGCAGATGAGTAATAAAATCTAACACTTCAAAATAATCCCTCCTGTTCCCCTGCTGAGAATAAGCTATCGAGGGTCAGAGTAGGAAGCTGATAGACAAGTTAGAAGGCTGTTGCAAAAATTCAGGTAAGAGATTATGGGAATCTTGGATTAGGTCATTAGCAGTGGGGTTGGTAAGAAAAGGTTGTATTCTGTAGGTATTTTGAAGGTAGAGCTTATAGCTTTGCCAGAGGAGATAAACATGAGATGTGAAAGAAAGAGAGGAGTCAACATCGATTAGAAAACTTTTGGCCTGAACAATGGGAAAGCCAGAGTTTCAGCTCACTAAGAGGGGGGAGAGTTCAGTGGACCAGGTTTGGACATGACATCAGAACAGTTGTTTTGATTAGATTAAGATATCTAGTTGATATCCAAGTGGAAATGTCAACTGGACAGATGGGTATGTGATTCTGGAGTTCAGATGATAAGTCTGGGCTGGAGTTAATAAATTTGTGAGTTATCAGTACCAATAGAAGATATGTAAAGCTAGTAAGGCTGGATGAGAACACAAAGAGAGTAGTATATAGAGAAGAGGACTAAGGACTGAGCCCAGTGGATTCCAATGTTCAGAAGTTGGGGAGAAGTGGAGGAATAAACAAGGAGACTTAGAGGAAACTGAGGTTAGAGGAAAACCAAGTGTGCATGGTGACTTGGATGCCAAGAAAAGGAGTGTTGGTCATCAGTTGTGTCAAAGGCTGCTGATGGGCCAAGTAGGATGGAAACAGAATATTGATTGGATTTAGCAATATGGATGTCATTGGTGACCATGAGGAGAATCGTTTCATTAGAATAGTGGAGATGAAAGTCTCTTGGGTGATAATTAACATGAATGGGAAGAGGAGAATTTGAGATAGAGAGTATAGACGATTTATTGAGCAGTTTTGCTAAAAAGAAGTAATAAAAGAGGCATTAGCTAGGGGGAGGTGGAGCCAAAAGAGGTTTTAAAAAAATATATAGCCAATATTATGATTCAGCCAAAATGAATATGAAGTGAAAGAGGAAAGGGGGTGTAAAAAGTAGTGAGTATAATAATTGGTCATAAAATTTAAACTGGTAAGAAGGGAAATTAATATATCAAGGAGATGAGAAAAATGAAAAACACAGTATATTGAAGACCTGTCATGTACTGTGGTGAATTGTTAGAATAATTGATACAAGCCTGTTTTTAAAACTGACATTTTAACGATCCCAAGGCTATACAGTATAAAATGCTGAGTGGAGGCCAAGTGATTCTAACCCCTAGCTCCTTGTGGTGAAGGCAGCTCTATGTAATGATTTATTTTGATAAACTGAAAGCACTTTCACAGTTCTTATCCTCTGGTACACGTATGAAGGAAGAAAGCGTAGGAATATCTTTGTTTCATATCTAGATATACAGAGGTAGGCGTAGAGGGAGGGTCCATGACAAAGTTGTAAAACAGTTGAAATTTATTGTTCACGCCGCGATTTCTTTGTGTGACTTGTAGCGTCCTCTGTTCAGCTCAGCACCCTCTGCTGCCTCATGGCTGTTCCATGTTCCCCACTGCAGCGTCCTTCCCAAGTTTACAGGCAGCACCACGTTCCATAATTTTCTGTTCACTGAGGCTTCCTTCATTAAAAACGGAATGTGAGATGTTCCGTCCTACTGGGTAACCCATTACCTGCTCTCGTAAACTAATTCCAACTTGGGTTAAGTTCTCAATGTTATTATCACATTCAGAGTGATGGGTTTCAGAACGCTTCCCCTTCAACCTATAGTAAGAAACATAGTTTACATCATGAACCAGATCACAAATACATATATCTACATACACACACATATGTAACTGAAACAAAACATTTATGAAATTATACCCTTACTACTCTGTGATGCACTCCGAATTTTCTATTCTATTGTAGTCTATTGAAACCTTACCAATTGGGACCCACTTAATTATGCACCACCTACTAATGAGTTGATGAACTGCAGCTTGACAATAAAAGGGACTTTTGATGCTCATAATGCTGGTAGGTTATAATCATGGAGGAGATTAAGGGTGTTCCAGCAGTGGGCATTTTTGAAAAGAAAGGCCTATTGATTCTCCTTAAATTGTACCATATTTATGATAATGCGAAAAAATGATTTTAGGTAATATGTTAATGAAATAGCCTGGTATACTTAGGAGAAACGGATTGTGGTTCTAGTTCTGCCAAAACAATGGAAAAGATATCAAAGAATAAATATATTTATTCATATGAATATATAAATATATTTATTTTTAGTAAATATATAAAGATACTAAAGTATTAATATGTCATACTGTGTCTAATCTTTAAAAATAAATTTATGAAGTATGCCAAATAAGAATAACAATTAAGAACACATTCACTAATTTTTTTTTTTTTTTAAGATTTTCATTGGGGAATTGGGGGGATGGGAACAGCGCTGGGGAACTGGGGGAAGGGGAACAGACAAGCCGCCGCCCATTGCCCTGTTCCCCAGTCCAGCCGAGGAGGACGCTGCCCCACCGGCCCAAGTTGGCACCATCATTGTGCTCTCCCCGGGCAAGGCAGGCCAGTCGCCGGCCCCCTGACAGCCGCCCACCCTGGCCACCCGCCGCCACGCCGGCTGCCAGCCACACACCGGCAGCCACGGCAACCCACCGCCACAGGGGCTGCAGCCCACGCCGTCCCCGACAACTCACGGCAGCCCAGCTCCAGGCTGAGCTGCCGCCCAGCATCTCAGCTGCAGAGGGCAGCGTCACTGGCCCCCACATGCGGGATCCAAACTGGGGCCCTCTGGCGTCCCAAGCCAGCCCCCCAACCATCGCGCCACTCGGCCGGCCCACATTCACTAATTTTGATGACTAATTTCTCTTCTCCAAAATACTGATACTCTTACTTATTTGTTAAGTAAAGACAATAAGTACCAGTCACTGTTCTAAGAGCTTTAAAAGCAATTCACTCTATCCTCAAAATGATTCCATGTTGTTATTGTTGTTTTATAGTTCTTATTCTACAGATGAGGAAACTGAGGCACAGAGATTAAGTAATGAGCCCTAGGTTCTCTGGTAAGGAAAAGTGTCAGGCAGTTTGGTTCTCAAGCTCATGCTCTTATAACTGCTACCATTACTTGCGGAGAGGTGGGGGGGCTAAGTCGGTGTTCTGTCCTTTTCCTGGGTCTCTTGTGTCATATGTCCTAGCTTTCTTATTAAACAATGAGGGACTCAACGATTTCCTGCTATATTAATGATATTAGTAGCTGCCTTTTATTGAGTATACTGTGCTAATTAACTATTTTATTATCTCTTTAAAAACCTTTGGCACCCATAAAGTAAATGCTTTTATTACGTCCTTTATCACCTTTCATGCTAGACTATAGGTGAGAAAACTGAGACACACAAATAATCTGAAGATCAAGCAGCTCATGGCTGGTGGAGCTAGGTGTCAAACAGGTCTCTACTCTAGGACTGGGATATCACTTGATGACTCCCATACCTTGATGCTCACTTAATCCTCCCACCTTCTCTCTGGAACACCGCATTTACAATGTAGTTTCTGGATTCTCTGTGTTGAGAGCCACTGAGCTGCCTTTCAATCACCTTTGCTCTCCTCCTCTGCTTACTGTTCTAAACCTTTAATCATCCACCCTCACTTTCCGCTGCTGTTGTTGTTCTACCACTGAACTCACACCTCTGTGTGGCTAGTGATATGCTGAGGCTGTCACATTGTCTGCTTTTTAATTATTACATAGCTTGTTCTTTTGAAACTGTTTTTTGGCATGATTGAAGGGGCTGTTTATTTCTACTAGGGAACTTTGTTGTTATGGGTCAGAAGTCTTGGCTTCCTATCAAAGTGCTATGAACAAGACCTTTACCCTGGAAAATAGGAACGCACTTTTCCTGTGATGGTTCCTATTTTTCTGTTATAAATCATCCCCCAGATGCAGGACAGCATCTGTTTTTAGTGCTCACCATGCTGTGGATTATGCATTTATGTTTTTGGAATGCCCTGATGGATCTGAAGTATTAATATTAAAGCCCATTGAGATTAAAACACAGTCCGAGTGTCTGCCTACTTGGTAGCATGGGTTACGTGGACTTTAGTGTACCTGAAATTCTTCGATCAAAGATACTAGATAGCTTACAACTCAGTCAGAAATCGTGATTTTGTTTTGTTTTGTTCTAATGTTCCTATTGGGTTGTCAGAAAAGTCATGACATATTTTTCTATGTTTTTCGTTGCAAAAATGCATCATGACTTTTCCGACAACCCAACAGAATGTAGTTACAGAAAAAAATGTTTTAGGATAAAGTAAAATATATTCTTTTGAAGAGATGTACTATACCTAAGTCAAATAAATACAAATGAAAGATTTATATAGATATAGATCTTTCATATATCTATATAACTGTGTGTTTGCTCAAATTGTTCAAAAGGATCATTTTAAACATAAGGGTATAGTAGGCAGCCTTCTAAATGTAGCTTATAAAAATATGTGTTTCTTGGGCTGGCTGAGTGGCATGTTGGTTAAGAGCTGGCTTGGGACGCCAGCTCTGAGCAGCAGGGCCTCAGTTCAGATCCCACATATGAGGGCCAGTGACACTGCCCTCTACAGCTAAGATGCTGAACAACAGCTCAACCTGGAGCTGGGCTGCCGTGAGTCGCTGGTGACGGCATAGGCTGCAGCCCCTGCTGCAGTGGGTTGCCATGGGCTACCATATGTAGCCAGCAGCCAGCGTGAGTGGCCAGCAGCCATTGTGAGCGGCCATCCAGAAGCCGGCAACTGATCTGCCTTGCCCGGGATTAGTGCAATGATGGTGCCAACTTGGGCCAGTGAAGCAACATCCTCCACAACTAGACTGAAGAACAAAAGGACAGCAATTTGTCTGTTTCCCTTCCCCCAATTCCCCAGCACTGTTCCCATCCCCCCAATTTCCCAATTAAAAAAAAATCTTAAAAAAATGTTTCTCAAACTTCTTTTGTAACCTATTAGAATTCACTGCCACTCCTAACTGCTTTATTGGGCAAGTGTAGAATACTGCTGTGAGTTTCACTTGAAGCTTCTAGCATTTCTCCCATTTACTCAACTTGTGATGAGCCATTTCTTGGGATGGAAAAGTGGGAGAGACTTTAAAAATTACTTAGTTTGGAAATGGTTCATCACAGGTTTCAGTATTTTATAAAACAACTCATAATTGAGACCTGATAGGATATGTGTGTTTTAGTAGCTGAAAACGACTGGAAACCAGCATTTAGTGGAAAAACCATTGAACATCAGAAGACTCAAATCCTATACCCCATTCCACCACTTAATAACTGTGTGATGTAGGGCTTGTCATTCTGATCTCTCATGTTCCTTCTATCTAAAATGGTATTCAAAACACCTGCGGGGGCTAACTCTGAAATTCATTCTCAAGAGCAAGTGAGATGTAAGTAAGTTATAAATAGCAAAATGTAATATTCTGATATTATTTCTGGATTTGATTTATGTTGGGACCCTGAAAATCATACAAACCCTTCAAAAGATAAGAATATTCATTGTCAGCAACTACTTACCCTTATTTCATTGTCATATAGTCTATAAGTATGTTGAATTGTTTGCATATTATACTGTTCCTTAAATATTTAAAATAAATACCACCAGAAAATCTTTGCAATTTAAAAAATTTTGGGGCTGGCCGAGTGGCGTGTTGGTTAAGAGCTGGCTTGGGATGCCAGCTCTGAGCAGCAGGGCCCCAGTTCAGATCCCACATGGGGGCCAGTGACACTGCCCTCTACAGCTAAGATGGTGAACAACAGCTCAACCTAGAGCTGGGCTGCCGTGAGTCGTCGGTGACGGCATAGGCTGCAGCCCCTGCTGCAGTGGGCTGCCATAAGCTACCGTGAGTGGCTGGCAGCTGGTGTGAGCTGCCAAGAGCTGCCGTGAGCAGCTGTCCAGAGGCCGGTGACCGATCTGCCTCACCGGGGAAGAGCGCAATGATAATACCAACATGGGCCAGTGAAACAACGTCCTCCACAATCAGACTGTAGAACAAAACGACAGCAACTTGTCTGTTCCCCTCCCCCAATTCCCCAATAAAATCTTAAAAAAAAAATTTTGTATACTTGATATGGTATCTAAAACTTTTTATGTATTTTGATTAAAAAATGTGTCATATGTTTTTTGTTTTTGTTTTTGTTTTTTTTTTATATGAGGCTTCGGTATAAAGCCACACATCAACTTGGAAGGCACAGTTTTAATGCAGCTGCTGTGAATTTTCTTCACAGCTTATTTGTAATGTCATTAGTCATTGTTAGGTCTATTAGTCAGAAGTTTCAGATCTACAAAGTGGTTGTCAATTTTAGTAATTATTTTCAGAAATGCTGACGTACAATTTAGTGTGTTGAAATTCAGCTTTATTCACAGATTTCTCCTTCTGTTCTTTTGTATAAATCAATGTGGATAATCTCAAAATAACAGTGCCTCTCTCTACTCTGAGCATTTTAGATGTGTCATTATATTAATTTTTTGCCCTTTCCTATTTCCATAAATTAAGTTTGCCCTTTAACTTTTGCTGATCAATGTGGATTAAATTTAATTGCAACATTTCTATGAAATAATACCAAATTAAGGCTGATAGTGACATGCTGTGAATTAGTGAAGAATATTAACATTTTGAACTTGGTAAGTTGATTTAAAACCATATAGACTTTTGATTTATGTTTAAATTCTAGGTATGAAGAATTTTGAATATTACATCATGGTTAAAATTTCCTTGCAGTGCCTGCTAAATACTGGTGGTTTGGAAACATCTCTATCCCATTCTGCTGTCATTAGAAGGTTAAACTATGCAATGAGGTAAGGAAGGAATTAAATATCTCATGAATGTCTATATTAATTTCCATAAATTGATTGAAATATTGACTTTAATATAAATTACCCAATATAGTTGACTATTTATTAAGTGAACATATAATTATTACCTACTCTGCACTAGATAATATACCAAATGATAAGGGTAGAGTGATGAATAAAATTTAGTTCCTACTCCAAAAGAACTTAGATTTTGGTGGATGAGATGAACACATATTTGTATGTGTACAATAAAATTAGTGTCACATTTGTTTCCATGAAAACATGGAGAAAGCCACTTGGATCTTCAGGTTTAGGAGAGACTTTCTGAAAAATATGCCACCTAAACTCTCTTTACAAAAAAATTTTTAAAAATTATAAATGGGGCCGGCCGAGTGGCTCAGTCGGTTAAAAGCTTGCTCAAGAGTTTGAGCTCTGAGCAACAGCGGTTCGATGCCTGGCCTGAGCTGAGCTGCCAACAGGTGGCAGGATGGCTCAGCTTAAAAAAAAATTATAAATGGAATACAGGGATGTGTGACAATAGTAAAATAATTTAGAAGAATCTGTTATCAAAGTAATGGAACCATTTCTATTTAACAGCTATTTGGCTTCCTAGAGGCAAGCTCTTTTAAATATTTTTGTTTACATTTATTTTGGTGATTCTGCCATCATACTCAATTATGTAATTATAGCGCCTATGTGTGTTTTAGAGTTATTTGTCATTTTCTTACTTCTACTGGTTACTTTTGTGATAATAAATAATAGCCTGCTACATTCTTTAGAGATGACATTATCACCTCTACTGTTTCCTCCACCTTCTTACCTTCACCACTCTCCACCATTTATCAGCTACTCTATTATTTTTATTTTGTTAAGATTGTTGTCATTTGTAATTTGATATGAAAGAGCAACCAAGTTTTTCACCTTCTCCATAAATTGACTCAAAGTTTACATTTTTATGACTATGCTGGGTCAAGTACTGTGCTATGGATTGAATGAATTCCTTTTTCTTACTATCAGTTGCTTAAAATTATGCCAAAATTTTATTTTCTCCACAGTTGAATCATGGCTTTTTACACAACTTTGTTTTTTCCCCCACTTTGGGTTAGCAATTGGGTTTTATGTCATCTTAAAAAAAATACTATACATCTTACATTTTCACATATTTTCTGCATATACAGAGGGTGAAAAAAATGTATACACATTTTAGGAAAGGAGAAAACTGTAATAATATATACCGATAGCAAAAGATGAATACAAGTCATGTTTGACTTCTGCAATTATAAGAGGTGCTCAAAGTGGTTACCGTCAGTGTAATTTTAATACAGTTGTTTCCTTTCTTAAAACATGTATACCATTTTTTGGCACCCTCTGTATTCTGAAATTGAGATCTTTCCCCAAGTGCTTTCCTCCTGACACCATCGATCCTCCTCCTCTAATGTGAAATCTGTTGTTTTTCAGGACTGCTGTACAACCTCTCTCTAGGAATTTCCTTCATTGCTTTGCTGGGTGGGATCCCCATTTTCTAAATCCCATCTCTCCTCTTTTTCTTTCTCTGTCTCTTATTTTGCTAGTCAGCATCATAAAGTTACTGTTTAAGAAAAGATGTTGTAAAAGCATATATTGGCAAATGCTTTTCTCCTCTTCCTTCTCCTCCTCTTTCTTCTTCTTCTTC
>NW_017731568.1:2344295-2360951 GCF_001890085.2 Hipposideros armiger
AGTTGTGGAGGATGTTGCTTCACTGGCCCAAGTTTTCAGCATCTTAGCTGTGGAGGGCAGTGTCACTGGCCCTCATATGTGGGATCCGAACCAGGGTCCTCTGGCATCCCAAGCCAGCTTTTAACCAACGCTCGACTCAGCTGGCCCTGTAGGTGTGGATCTTAATTACAATCACTCCACTTGCCACTTTGCACTTTAAACGTTCATATATTTCAAATCTGAGGAATTTGGTTTTATTATTTCCCTGTTAATTTCTTCTCCATTTTCTGCATTCATTCTTTTTGTGACTTTCTCATTTTCAAATGTTGGACCTCTAAACTGCTTTCCTGTGACTTGTCTTTTTCCTTGTGCTTTCTGACTCTTTACATTTCTGTTTTACACTCTAGTAGAGTTCCTTGACTTTATTTCCTAGGCTTCTATTTTGTAATTCTATTTAGTTAATTGCATATTTTACATTTTCCAGCCTCTCACAATCTGTTAATATCTCTCATTTGCTGATCATTTCTCTTTACAGTCTTCTCAGTTATGTATTAAATTTTTTTATGAATTTTGTTTTTATTTCAGTGAAATTTCAGGTGAGATAAAAAGTAAAGGTGTGTCACTGAGACCTAATATGACTTTGTGCGGGAACTACAAGCAGTAACAAGTTGTTTAAGATTGAAGTTTTAAACTAAGACTAGTTGGGCGCATGACTGAATCATTGCTAAGCAACATATCATGATGGCTTTGTAGATATACTCTACTCAGAATTCTAGACTTTATCTTATGGGCTCTGAGTGTTTTACTCATGGAAGTAGTATGTTTATGTAAGGAAGATATATTTAAAGACTAGAGGCAGGGAGGAAAGTTAGTTGAAAGAGTTCATATTATACCTCATATGCGTGTTTTAGAGTTAGTTATCGTTGTATTGGTAATGAGGATCTGATCTCAAGCAGAAAGATCAGATTAAAATGAGACAGAAATAACAAAGAGATGGTACAGAAGAAATTTTCAAAGCTGATTAAGACTATCAAGGCAAGAAGTGCTCAGAACCCCAAATAGGATAAATATTAAAAAAAAACACTAGGCAAATCATGATAAAACTTCTGAAAACCAAAGACAAAAAGAAAACCTTAAAAGCAGATAGAAAAAAAAGGCATGTTACTGTCAAAGGAGCTAATAAAGGCAAAAAAAGAATGTCAACTATCTTCTCAAAATAAACAGTGGAATCCAGAAAATAATGGAACAACAATCTTGAAAATACTAAAATAAAATAAGATATATCAGGTTATCATTAAAGTCTAGTCTACTTCTACTTTTGTCTGATTTTCTAGGCAATATGGAATGCCATTGTTCATTAAGACAATATTTTCCTGGGACGATGTCCAGTTCTATAAAATTATAAGAGAAGAAAAATTTCTGTGGAAAAAAATAATGAATTGAATTCAGGAGATTTGGCGATCACTGTGAAAAAGCATAATTTAAATAGTTAATTTTGTAAGATGATGGCCTAGGTAAAGTAACTAAGGGATTTAAATGCACCTTTTAATATGTTCCAGATGGTTAAATGTCATACTTAATCTAGAAGCAAAAGAGCCAACTTATTTTTTTTAACTCCCTTCAGCTCTAGAATTTAATAATTTCTAAACTTCTTTTTCATTACACTTATTATAATAAAGTTGACTCAGATTAACTGTGGCAATATTTGACAAACATAGTAAGGCCGATAATGAAATGAAAATTATAAATAGAAGGCTGTGTACAATATAGCATTTATAAAGATACGGGTCAGAGTGGATCTTTTTAAGAACTGTTAGATAGTAAATATGAAAATAGAACTGTACAATTTTTGTTTTTAAGATTTTATTGGGGAATTAGGGAGGGGAACATTGTGTTTTTCCAGGATACATCAGCTCCAAGTCAAGTTGTTGTCCTTCAATCTTAGTTGTGGACACAACTGAACTTGTGGCACAAGCTCAGCTCTAAATCCAGTCGCCACTTTTCAATCTAGTTGCCGGAGGGGGCGGGGGTGGGGGTGGGCGCATAATCCATCATTCCACGCAAGAGTTGAAACGGCAACTTTTTGTTAAGAGCACATGCTCTCACCAGCTCAACAGCAGCTCAGTTCGGGCGCAGCTCACTGGCCCGCCCGGCAACCCTGTTGCTCAGAGCTTGTGCTCTAACCAACTGAGCCACTCGGCTGGCCCTGAACTGTACAAATGACCAGGCAGAAATTAGGAAAATAAAATTGAGAGTCAGTATAACATAGTGATTAAAGACAAGAGCTCTGAAGCTTGATTTCTTAAGTGAAAACTCCAGCTCTTCAAATTACTAGCTGTGTGAACTTCAGGAATTTTTTTTACCTGATCCGAATTTCAGTTTCTGCTTTTATAAAACCTTTTAAAGATTGTGGCATAAAGTTGTAAGCATTCTTCAGATTAGCCATTATTATTATAATGAAAAGTTGGCAAAGCAAGGTTAGTACATTCATAGTAATTGTGTAATATGTTTTGCTGGATTCTGGTGTTTGGCTTAGGCAAAGGAAGTACCTGAGGAACTATGTATTTTACATAATAATGAAAGAGTGAGAAGAAGAGAAAAAAATATTTAATTCTTCCTGAATGATAGGAATTGTGTTGGCAATCCACGTGTATAATTTTCTGTAACTAATGTAGCTATTATTTTTTGTAATTTTATAGCTGAGAAAACTGGCTTAGAGATGTTAAATATCCTAGATTATTGCCAACTCAACAATATAATTTCATTTATCAATAAGTAAGTGGGGTAAATTTCAGGGCAGAAGACTGATTTTCTTATATGAACCCTAGAAAAAACATAGTAGGTGGCTAACTGCTTCCATATAAAACTGATTCCTATCTGCAATGTGATCACACATTTGTTAACAATGATGTATCTTTTCCTTCTTTGGCTGATTATTTAGTTTATTTATTGATTCCTTGTCTTTTTCCTATCATTTTATTTGCAGTAGAGTCAATCAATTCCAGACAAAGTTGAAAAGTAGGTGGTTTATATCTTTTCATCCTAAGAAAAGCCTCTCACTTCTACTTTTCATGCATCCTATTCTCCAATAAAAATTGTTTTTGGACTAAGTCTGAAATCAGTAGTTTATAACTGAACATAAATTTAAATTGTTTTTCCTTCTCAGAAGGTTATCTCAAATCTTATCTTCTTTTTAATGGGCATTTTACTCCATTAAAGGAAAGCTAGACATTTTTGAGTAGGCAAGAAGACTTTGGACAGTTGAAAGTGATCTTTTTAGGAATTCCTGAATATTATAAGTATTATAGGCTGGGTGTACTTTACCTATATGTCATACAAACCTTAAAATAAAATAAAAAACTAAACTGGTTATTAAAATGTGCTTGTAGAAAAAGAGTTAAATGATTTTTTTAAATGGCAAATGTCATTTTGTCAGTCTTTCTTTTACTGGTCACCAGACTATGCCTTAAAATTAATTTGGAAGTTTTAAGTTTTTATATAAAATTGAATCATAAAACTTGATTGTATACAATTGAATTTGGGTATCATTTCTATGTTTAGATTATAATGGTAGGGGTGGCTCTTAGCTGTACATTTTCAAAGATTGCTTATACTTGGATATATGAATGCCTGGCCGCTCTCAATTACAGCCGGGCCTATATTGATCAAGAATAATGAAAGGAAGTACTGATGATGATATTTCTTGGACAGTTTCAGTGAACAGGAAATATTAGTCTCTAGTAGTTAGGATGCTATAACCAAGAAAACAATGATTCAGAAAACTAAAGAAAATACAAGTTGATTTCTCTTTTACATAACAGTCCAAACTGAGTGGTTCAACCCTTCGGGCTGACGTCCTCTGATTGGTGGTGAAAGGATCTCTGCGAGTCCCAGCTGCTGATAGGGGAAAGACAACATGGTGGAGGCATACTCATAATCCTAAGACTTAGATCCATTAGGGGCACATATCATATCCATTCCATGGAGAAAAACAGTCATACGAGTCCATTATGAAAAGGAGACTGGAAAATTCCGTTTTGTTTTGAATCTAGGAGTAAGGGAGAATACATTTTGGTGGACAACTAACAGTCTTCCCCTTATGGTCTGTGCTGTTTCTCTTAATCATGTTGAGGTTTCCTGATGATGTGCAGTTTTTCCTCCTGAAAATGGTGAGGGTGGATACAGTTTTTGGATGGAATTTACACTGGAGAAATTACACCACCTTTATTTTTCTGCAGACTATGTCCATTATTGCATCCTGCTTATAATGGTGAGAAATTACAATCTTTCTTTGAATAAGATCCTTATGCAAAGGATCAAAACGTATACAAAGACCCAAAATTTGTTTGGTCTCAGGAGGATAGGAAGCAATGTTAAAGCTCTCGTGATTTACCTATGTCTTGTGAATCTGCTTCTAGTCCCTTTTATTTAGAGAGAAAAAAGCCAGCTTTAAACATAACCCCCCAATGAAAAATAAGTTCCTGGTAGATCAAAACACATTTTAATCTCCTTTCTTCCTGAAACAGGGCCCAATTTATGCATTGCTTAATAGATACGTTCTAGTGTGTTCTCTTTTAAAATAATCTAGTGTACAGGTAGCTTCTAAGGGGAGGCTCACCAGGGAAATGAAACATAAGTCTTTCTTTATTGTTAATAACCCATTCTTCAGCTGACACTGAATATTAGATACTCTATAGTTACAGAGAAGGGAGAATGGTTTCCATTCATGTAGGATAGTGATTATGCTCTAATTTTCTAATTCAATCAAATTTATGTATTGATGCAATATGAAGTTTTGTATTAGCAAGACTCCAAGAAGCCCCTTATCACCCATTATCATGTCCACTTACTAGCAGATGCCAAAATTCCTATAAGGAATTCATGTTTTTCTCGGGCTTAGCATTAAGTAATGAGTTTTTTCTTCTTCAAGATCTTTTATTCCACTAGGCTTTTTCTTATATCCCTCTTTATTGTCCACTCAACGGCCCATGTGAATGAATTTCACTACTTCATTGGCTTCAGTTCCCACCATTTGTTAATGAATCCCAAATCTTTATTGTTAGCCCAACCTATTTTTGAACTTCAGATGTGAATATTCAACTGCTTACTGAAAATCTTCACCTAAATGTTCCACCTGGCAAAAACCGAACTTACCAACTCTTCATCCCTTCATCTCAAAGTTCTCTTGTTCACTATCCACTGAGGTGCTGAAGTCAAAACCTGAGTTTTAAGTAAAAAAATCTGGCCAGAGATCATAAGTCATATTGGTTACATGTTCATTAAAATAGAATCCTGTTGGGCTGGCCGAGTGGCTCGGTTGGTTAAGAGCTTGCTCAAGAGTTTGAGCTCTGAGCAACAGGGTCCCTGGTTTGATTCACGGCCCGAGCTGAGCTGCTGCTGAGCTGCCAACAGGTGGCAGGATGGCTTAGCTTAAAATAAATAAATAAATAAAATAAAATAGAATCCTGTCTATAGATGATAATTCAAAAGTAAGAGGTCTTCGTAACCTAGGTTACTTACTGTGATACCAGAACATTTATGTTGTTTGAAGCAACAATGCATATAAGTAGTGAAGAACATTTTATAGTGTATCTGATATTTGGGATATGCTAAGAAAACTACAATAGTTTGGCAACTTTTGGGATTTAGAGCTTTTCTATCTTTTGTTTTTCCTGCTCAAGCCTATTGAATCTTGTAACTAATATATACATTCATACAAATTTTAATCGAAAGGTTGTCAAAGAGCCATAGAGACTTCACTTGTCTGCATATTTCTTAGTGTTTTGGTACCTTTAGTAGTAGTAAAAGCCCATTACTTTTTCTAGTTGGCATATAATGCCTTTCTTCTCCTCTCTATAGTCTTGTCAAGGACAGACATTATTCTACACTAACCACATGTCCAGTGCCACAGGAATACTCAAAATGTTGATATTTTAAATCAAATTTAATGAAATGCTTTGTACTTAATTAATTACTATTTCCTAATGTCACTTTTGTTCAATTGTTTTTATTGGTATTTTAGTACAATTTTGGGTAATTTATAGTGCTGTGATCTTTAATCCCTAGAAATAATTTTAAACTACCAGCAAATATTTCTGTGACTTAAATTTGGGGAGCACTCTGTTTGTTGAAGATTTACCATATATGCTAGCAACACTTAAACTGTGAAAAGTAAAGGCTTGCAGGAAAATTTTACTTGTTTATCTTGTTTAATCCAGCAATTCCCATGGAACTAAAAAACAATGCATAACATTTGCCATGCTATTTACTCTTTCATTGGAAAGACTCAGGATAAAACTGATACTCACTTTAGTTGACTTCATGAATGTCTTTTCTACTGCATGGACTAAGTGAGAGAGGAAATCTTTCATTTATATACTTTCCGCTTGGGTAGACTACACAAGAGAATTATTTTTTCTCTTTCTTTTTTCTTTTTTTTAATTAAAATGTACCCCAAAAAATCTGAACACATTTATCTGTAGATATATGTGCTCTGATGTTCATTGCAGCTTTTTTCTCTTTTCTTAAACAGGTTCCCTATTTGTTTGCTATTGCTTCAGATGATCTCCTACATGTCTTGACACTCAGCCTTCAGTAGGCTTGCTTTCTGCAGATGAGAGTCCCTCCTTTCACTGACCTCATTCTTACGCTGCCATATCTGTTGTCCTGTTTCTTTAGATTCTGCCCTCTTCCTTTCCTTTCTTTCTTTTTTAAAAAATATTTTTATTGGGGAATTGGAGGATGGGAACAGTGTTGGGCGGCTCACGGCACCTCACGCCCACTACCAGCCAGCCCCACTGCAGCCTATGCCGTTGCCGGCGACTCACAGCAGCCCAGCTCCAGGTCGAGCTGTTGTTCACCATCTTAGCTGTAGAGGGCAGTATCACTGGCCCTCATATGTGGGATCCAAACCGGGGCCCTCTGGCATCCCAAGCCAGTTCTTAACCAATGTGCCACTCAGCCGGCCCTACTCATTTCCTTTCTTACTCTGCACTCTTTGTCTTGACAATTCTCTTTCAGCTTTATAGAACATCATTATTTTTGTGTCCCCACACTGACTTTGTGATAAAATTTATCCATTGGAGGATAGCTGTATACCTCGGAATGTTTCATTTAACCAGTGATTTTGTATGGGCTTCCTTTAGCCTGAAATCTTCTCTGTACCTCAGATCGGTTCCAAATATCCTTGACTTTTCAGAAACACAGCAATTGCATAAAGTCAAATGTATCTGTAACATGTAATAGGACTAAAGGAAAAACAGTGTTTTGGCAGAGAAATATTTAATTAGTTGCTGTAGTAAAAACAGCGACAAGTCTATCTTCTAGTCAGCATAGAAAATGCACTTCAGCCTTTAGGTCAGCTCACATCAGACAATTAACTGGTAGGAAAGTCAGCCCTCTTTGCTACATGGATACAACGATATCAGGGAAGTGTTAGAATAACTTAAACTTTCCTAATGAGCTTCAGGGATTTAATGAGAAGGTTTTCTATTCTAGTGTGATTAATATTGCTCTGTGATAGAAAGGGGACTTTTTTTCCTGAAGGAAATGCCGAACAAAAGAGTTTAAGATAAATGATTAAGAGGAAGTTAAGAAGTGGTTAATCCCTTATAGCCTAAAGGGAATTAATTATTGATGACCAGTAATTGCCACCAGCATGAGTAGTCTCTCCAAATAATCATTATAACATACAACAAAGTAGCAAAAAACTGTTTTTAAACTACCAGCATTTTAACCATTTATTTTCTGAATTCAATCAGCCAAACAATTGGGCAGACTGGGTATATAGTTGTGTAAAACTGCAAACCTATATCTTGTATTTAGAGACACTATTATCATTTATAATTGGTCTTGTATTTTTTTCTCCATAAAAATAGTCATTGTAAATGACTAAGTCAAAATGGACAGACTGGCTGTGTGTGTGAGGTGTGTGTGTGTGTGTGTGTGTGTGTGTGTGTGTGTGTATGTGCATTTTTGTGTGTGTAGCAGGTATATAGCTCTGTGTGGGGGTACATTTGGAAAATCAATAAGTTAGAAGAAATAGAATGAAGAAGAAAGAATTAAAGAATCATTGATACTAAGTCAAAAAGGATTTGTGGACATACATAATCAATGGCTTTTTTGCACAAACACAACATTTTTTTGAATTACTGTTTTTTCACCATCACTTATTCACTAAGGAAGATGTCAAGGAGAAGTAGTGAGAATTTACTGAGAAGTAGTGAGAAGTAAAAAGTGACTAGTAATTGTTAGACATAGGAGTGACTAGTACAAGTAATGAAACTTAGAAGTTGTGAGAAGTAGTGAGGCTGTCAAGGAGAAGTTTGTGTGAGAAGTAAAATACAGGTAGATGATCATTCCACTTAGGTAGAGGTTAGCCATGCACATTGAGCAAACACTGAATAGAAGGTTGATGGAAAAATGAGTAAGAGCATGTGCCAGAGGATAGAGGAGAAAACTATTTTGTTATTGGTGTTTTCAACTCTCCCTGAATATGTGTTTAGGAGGTTTTAATTTCAGCAGGAGACATCACATGTATTTATTTAAAAAGGTGGTTAAGTTGATAAGATTATGATTCATCTGTGCTTCTTGGGCCTGGCATACTTCCCTTACCAAAAGCTTAGGAGCCCACACAGCCTGGCATGGGAACATCTTTCCCTGTTTCAGATTCAATGTGTTCTGCTTAAGGGCATGTGTCAATGGCCCTCAGACATGCTTCCAGATTTCTGTATTTCAGACCCCGCAGGGCGGGGGTTGGGGCCCTTATACTGTAGCAAGAAGTGGGATGCATGCAGCCATACTGCCTGTGATGGCTACAGAATGGATCTGCTGGCCGTGGAGCACCCATGCATTGCAAGGGGTTGGATCTTATGGGCACTCTTTCTCTAATCTTGCTTTAAGTAAAAACGCTGTACCACTTGAGTCTGGTGTGTGTATTATCTGTTCTCAGCTACCTTGAATATTGCACTGGTCTCTGCTGGGTGTTACTTACCTGCCATTTAAGCTTGACCTCATTCCTGTTATATCATATTCTGGGGCATGGCCTGACCACCCAGTGAATGGGGAAACAAAGCTTCCCAAGCCTCAGTGAAAGTTGTGCCACGGTTTGGAGTTGGGAGAATGACAAACCATTAATCATCCATCAATACTGATTATTATTGAGAATGGCTACTTCAGGCCTATTAGCTTCTTGCTGCTTCTGTATCATTCTTAGGTCACAGGACATTGGTCACCCCTACAGTCAGCTCAGATTGGCTGATTTGTGCCTTTGGTCCAAACTTCTTAGATGGATCACATAGTCATTTCTCTCTTAGGTCTCATGGCCTTCCTTCCAGAAATTCTTCCAGGGATAAAGGATGAGTTTCCTCACTGTTCTGGATTCCCAAACTTTTCTTATTTCACATTTAGAGGAATCTCCACTTTACATCCTGTCATAAACTCTAATTTTCCTCTATTTTTTTCACAATTGACATTTATTACCATTAAAACTAGAATCTGAATCATTACCAACAAAGATATTATTTATCTTTCCTTGAAACAAAGGGCATTAATTTTTTAAATATTCCATGAGCGAAGGGATGGTATACCATCTGTCTAGTATGGCAAAGAAAGGGGAGAGAAATAACAGTTAAGTGTCCATATTAAGTTTATTTGAGAATTTATATTCTGCCAATTTGTATTTAAGTGTGCATATAATTTTTAATAATTAGAATGATGCAAATGGATCTTAAGAAATAGCAAAAAGACAATTTTTCAAATTGGAGTCAAGAAGGTATGAAAATTCTCCCCATTTTAAGTGCTCCTTAATTATTGGCCTTTCTGTGGTTGAATTTTTATCAACAAAGAGAATTGGAGATTAAGGAAATTAATCATAAAGTTCAGCTTAAAAATAGCAGTGAAAAAAATAAGTGAAACTTCTTACAGAATTCTAGGATTTGGTATTTACACAGATAAAATTCATTAGGTAGATGTTTAACTCTCTTTTGTACTCTTACGAAAAGATAATTCTCTAATTGTCACTGTGTATAAAGTAAGATGAAGACAGATTATACAAATATCTGATTGATTAAAAGATTACAATTATGAGTCTTCCAAGAAATATGTCTGGATTCAAGAATATCTTATTACAGGTTTGTTTCTTTTCTACTGTAAACAAAGGATCAATCAATATCTTCTAATAACTCACAACTGCATTTTTGCTTGTTAGAACTTGTCATCCAAAACTTTTTGATGAGATGTTCTCAGATGATACCTGGGGCAGATCAATCAAAGGGGAGCAATTTCTTTAATTAGGATAACAATGATTTAATCACAAACTTTAGTTAGATAAGGCTGTGGATATCACCATTTCTATGTGTCTATTAATAGCACCACATTTTTAGTGGACTTTAAGACAGGATCTTTCTTGTAGGTCTCAATACAACTTTATAAAAGGCCATAGCAATGCGATTAGAATCAAGTTCACTTGCTGTTCTACAGAGAAGCAAGTTTTCTAGTAAATTTGCCATAACTTGAGGATAGGGACCCGGCAAACACTAATCAGTGGGATGTAGTGAACAGAAATCTGAACTTTCTGCTTAGTTAAAGCCAGTGACTTTGGCTTCTCTCTACTCTTGAGTCATTTTGTGGGTATTGGTTTCTTCACCTATAAAAAGAGGGGGTTGAAAGAAACTTCTTTGAAGAACAGATCCAAGATGGTGGAGTAGATAAATGCTGTGCCTGTCTCATCTTGTGAACACACCAAAATTACAACTAAATTATAGAACAAAATCAACCTGGAGAACCAGCTAAAGTCTAGCTGAACAGAAGTTGTGTAACTAAGGATATAAAGAAGAAGCCATGTAGAGAGTTGTAAGAGGGGTGGAGACATGAAATGGGTGGCCCCAAACCTCCATGTGGCAATTGAAAATCAGGAGGAATATCTTGGCCAAAGAGGTTCCCCACAGAGTAGCAAGGGACACAGGCCCACACCCGGCTCCCCAGCCCAGAGTACTGGTGCTGGGAAGTGGAGATCTCACAACATCTGGCTGTAAAAAACTGGTGATTCTGACCAGTCATATGGGATGGAAAGCTGCGGGAAACCCAGACATCTTCTTAAAGGGCCTGGACAGACTCACTCACTTGCAGGCACTCACACTGGGCTCCAGTGGAGGGACAGTGACTTGGGGGGCATTGGAGGCATACAGGGGAGGGACCAACTGAAGTGTGTGGTTTTGGAGTGAGGGCTGGAGGACAGTTGCCATTTTCTCTGTGTGGGATCTTCCTCCTGTGCAGCCAGAAGGCGGGTGCCATCTTTCCTGTGGTGAGCTTTCCCCCGACACCCATGGCCAAATCTGAATCTGAATTGGGCTGGTGAGCTTTGCTTGCCCCACCCTGATGATTTTTTGAGACCCTGCCACACACAACTCCGTACTGCATGAGGCTTTATCAGTGGCTGAACCTTATAGGAGCTGGCAGCTGGCAGCAGGCCTCTGAGATTCCTGACTTTTTACACAGCTACTCCAGATGCAGTACTAGTGGCAACCATTCTTGATTCATAGCATGGCCTCTCCCATGTGCCTCCAGGCCCAGCAAAGGCAGTGACCAACTGTGGATCATTTTGTAGCTCTTGCCAGGGAGTTCCTGGCCAGTCACAGGCAGAGGCTGACCTGGAGCTACACTTGAGACCCTCCCAAGTGGCTCCAGAACCAACATACTTGGAGGTTGGCTTCAGACAAGGGGCACGCACAAAGGGTGATCTGAACAGGCACCAGAGCCCTCTGGAGTGAATCCTGCTCCACGGATTAAGCCACCACACAGCGGCCCATAAGTTGTGGACGTGGCCAAACCCCACAGCCAATCAGCCTGAGGGTCAATACCATCCACTGATGTGCGAATAGCAATCAAGGCTCAAATATAAGAAGAGGGCACATGCAAGCCACACAAGGGACACTCCTGGGTAACCCAGCGCAGGTGACCAAGGATACTATGCTACCAGCCCCCACAGGGCACTTACTACATAAGGTCACCCAGCAAGACTGGGAGTCATAGCAGCCCTACCTAATATATAGAAACAAACACAGAGAGGAAGCCAAAATGAGGAAACAAAGAAACAAGTCCCAAAGAAAACTCCAGAAAATGAACTAAACAAAATGTAGGTAACCTACCAGAGACAGAGTTCGAAACACTGGTTATAAGGATGCTCAAAGAACTTAGTGAGAACAACAAAGAGATAGCAAGCATAAAAGAGGACCCAGAACCTACAAAAAAGAACCAACCACAAGAGAATAATACAATAACTGAAATGAAGAATGCATTAGAAGGAATCACCAGCAGACTAGATGAAGCAGAAGATTAAATCAGCCATTTGGAAGACAAGGTAGCAGAAAATACCCAATTGGAACAGCAAAAAGAAAAAAGAATAATAAAAAACAAATGAGGATAGTTTGAGACCTCTGGGACAACATCAAGCATAACAACATTATCATAGTGATACCAGAAGGAGAAGAGAGACAGCAAGGGATTGAGAACCTATTTGAAGAAATAATTACTGAAAACTTTCCTAACCTGGTGAAGGAACTAGACATACAAGCCCAGGAAGTACAGAGAGTCCCAAACAAGATGAACTCAAACAGGCCCATACCAAGACACATTATAATTAAAATAACAGAGGAGCCCAAAAGCAACAAGAGAAAGGCAACTAGTAACATATAAGGGAGATCCCATAAGATTGTGAGCTGATTTCTCAGCAGAAACTTTGCAGCCCAGAAGGGATTGACACAAAATATTTAAAGTGATGAAAAACAAGGACCTACAACCAAGACTACTCTACCCAGAAAGACTATCATTTAAAATTAAAGGGCAGATAAAGAGCTTCCCAGAGAAGAAAAGCTAAAGGAGCTGATCACCAGTATTACAAGGAATGTTTGAGGGACTTCTTTAATGCAGAAAAAAAAGAATAATAAAATGGCAATAGCTACATATCTATTATCAATTACTTTCAATGTAATTAAATGCTCCAATCAGAAGACATATGGGGGCTGAATGGATAAGAAAACAAAACCCCTTACATATGCTGCCTACAAGAGACTCAATTCAGATTGAAAGACACACAAACTGAAAGTAAAGGGATGGAAAAAAGTTATTTTGTGAAAATGGAAACAAAACAAAATAAAACAATAAAGCTGGGTAGCAATGCTTGTACCAGACAAAATAGACTTCAAAACAAAGGCTATTACAAGAGACAAAAAGCACCCAATAACACCACCACTTCTGGGTATTTATGTGAAGAAACCCAAAACACTACTTCAAGGTGACATGTGCATTCACACATTCACTGCAGCATTATTTACAGTAGCTAAGATGTGGAGGCAGCCTGGGTGTCTGTTGATAGATGATGGATAAAGAGGAGGTGGTACATATATACAATGGAATATTGCTCAGCCATGGAAGGGAATGGGTTCTCACCATCTGTGGCGACATGGATGGACCTGGAGGGTATTGTGCTGAGTGGAGTATGTCAGACAGAGACAGACAGATGCAATGTGATTTCACTTATACGTGGAATCTAAAGAACAAAATAAACAAAACAGACAGACTCATAGGTACCGAGAACATTTTGATGGTTGCCAGATTGGGGGGAGGGGGTGTTGAGGGAGTGGGTGAAAAAGGGGAAGGGATTAAGAAGTACGAATTAGTTGTTACAAAGTAGTCTTGGGGATGTAGGGTATAGCATAAGGAATATAGTCAATAGTATTGTAATAATTATGTATGGTGTCAGATGGGTACTGGATTTATCAAGGTGATAGATGGGAGGGGAGTTGGGGGACAGGGTGAAAAAGGTGAAGGGATTAAGAAGTACAAATTGGTAGTTACAAAATAGTCATGGGGATGTAAAGTAAAGCATAGGGAACTTAGTCAATGATATGGTCATAACTATGTATAGTGCTAGATGAGTACTAGATTAGTTAGAGAGGTCATTTCTTAAATTATACAGCTATTTAACCACTATGCTGTACACCTGAAATTAATATAAAATAATATTGGATGTCAACTGTAATTAGAAAATTAAAAAATGGGGGTAAAGGCGAAACCAATAAGAGGTCCAAAATTCCAGGTATAAAATAAGTCATGGGGATGTGATGTACACTATAGGGAATATAGTCAATGATATTGTGATAGTGTGGTATGGCGTCAGGTGGTTTCTGGACTTACCATGGTGATCAATTCTTAAGGTATATAAATGTTGAATAACTATGGTGTACTCCTGAAGCTGATGTAATGTTGTATGTTAGCTATATTTTTAAATAAAAATCTTAAAGGAAAAGAAAAGAGGGGGTTGTCCAACATGTTTTGAGGTTCTTCCAGTTCTAAAGTTTTTTGGATAATTTACCTGGAGCCCAAGCGATGCCCTGAATTTGTCTTGTATTTAATAATATTTGATGACTATGAAAAATATTTGACTTCCAAGTGGGGAGTAGCACATGTTATTTGGAAATATTGTGGAATCTCAACACTTGATTTTGGAAGCAGCATCAATGTGATTAAATCACTCAATAAATTTCTTGTTTACTTAGGTCAAAGAGAACTAGCTGTCTAAAAATAATTTGAACTAAGTGAAAACAAAATACCCTATATACTAGTTGAAAATATCTAATAAATATTATTTTTATTTTTGATAAAGTGCCAAATAAGTGGTTTGAATATATTAAGTGTAATGAATGTATTTAAAAAAATCTTTTTAGCTAGTTTAGCTACTTATATTTTATGAATATAAGCAGTGTATTTGTTATTTTAAAATACATATAGCTGGAGGAATCAATATTTAGGCAGGCAAGAAAATAAACTGCAGGTTTAAAAACCTACTTTTAACAAGTCTATCTAATAGAATCATATATCATTATGTATTTGTATGACCATCAAAAGTTAAAAGAGAAAAACATAGAAGACATGCTTTTAATTGATATTTCTTACACATGTAGAGTGAATTGACAATTTGGAGTTGCTAATAACAGTTTACATTTTTTGAGTACATGTACTGTTTTACATACTTACTTATATTTACTCTTGAGTCCTTGTAACAACTCTGACCTATTTACTGTTATTATCATCACCCCCGTCTTGCAAGTGAGGATACCGAGGAACAGAGTAGTTCATTAATTTACCTAAAGGTACACAGTCATTAAGTGATAGAGCCAAGTTTTAAAACCTAGCCTTCTGGGTTTCTGCTCTTCACAACTGTAATATTGGCATCTTATCATGATGATTTGTGAAAGCACTACTAACTTATGTGAACAGTATTAATATGTCCTAATATATTTACAAGTTTACTAAAGAGAAAATTGACTTTTCCTTGTGTTAAAAAAATGCATCGTTTTCTCTTTCACTGACATCTGCAATTTCTATTTCTTTACTCTTTGTAAAACTAAAAAGCTGTCATATCGACTTTTTCTTTTGTTTTAATCTGAGACTGCAATTCAATTATATGATTTTCTAGCATATGTGCCGGAATATATCAATGCTTTCTATCTTTTGCTTTTAATATGTAGGGAATCAATTTCTGATAAATTGCTTTGAGCTGAGAAGAACTACGCTCTCTATGAAGATATGAGTAGCCTAGATATGTCTCTTTTCATTCTTTCAGGGGATCTTCTTTAGTTCTGGAAGCCTTATATCAGCTCAGGGTGTGTTCCATTTAGAAATCATTGGATCATCTGTTTTACTCAAATAGCTAATATTTAATCACATGTTAATATTACTTCACTTATTCAGATATCTCAAACATACATCTCTTTCACTATCTTTAATTTTTTGTTCTTTTCACTCTTTCAAAACCTTAAATGGGACTGACAATTATAATGGATGTGTCTTGTGAAACAAAGCATAGCAGATTGTAAATAACTCACTAATAATAACATAAAAGAAAGAAGGGTGAGAAAAAAAAACAGTCAAAAAGTGTACAATAGTTTCTTCTTTCAGCCAGGGAAATAAATATTTGTTTGCAATGGAAGCAAACTATTTTAAAACCTTTTAAGATAATTTCTAGTGCAAAGTGAGAGCACTGAAGTTCTATTTGAATAATGCAGCACTTACTCCTGGCCTCTGGAAAGAGATAAACTTCCAGGATTCTTCTTGTGAAAAAGATAAGCATAATAATGCAAAACAACAACAATGACCAAAAAAGCCTTAAGACACATCAGTAGACACATCTTAGCAGGAAAACTGTTTCCTAGTGCTGGACAAATAGGAATCTGTCCTTTATTTAATGGCTGTATTTCTGTACCCAGTTGAACCTCAAAGGGTCACCTTGATACAATATTAGATGAGGAATTACACAGATTCCAGTGAATTTTTTTTATTGAAATCAATGCTTTAAAAATGAAAATGTTTTGATTTGATTCATCTGAAACTTAAGTTGTATCATTTTAGTCTTATCTAAACTCAAGATATATATGAAATTGTTTCATGAAAATTTGATAATTGTTGGTAAAAATTTTGCTTTGCACAGTCATAAATAGCTTTTCTGAATTCTAGAAATCATATTGTTCAATTTTTTTTTAATTTTTATTTTTTATTGGGTAACTGTGTTTTTTCCAGGACCCATCAGCTCCAAGTCAAGTCATTGTCCTTCAATCTAGTTGTGAAGGGTGTAGCTCAGCTCCAAGTCCAGTCTCTGTTTTCAGTCTAGTTGCAGGGGGG
>NW_017731568.1:2361296-2370069 GCF_001890085.2 Hipposideros armiger
TGTGTGTGTGTGTGTGTGTGTGTGTGTGTGTGTGTGTGTGTGAGAGAGAGAGAGAGAGAGAGAGAGAGAGAGAGAGAGAGAGAGAGAGAGGGAGGGAGGGAGAGAGAGAGAGATTTTCTATGTGAATACTGGAATTAAATTGGGATTATTTAGGAAAGAGGAGAGCAGCAAAAAGGAAGAGAGGATGTTGGGTGAACATCAGTGTCCAACACAGAGAAGCAATATAAAAGAATAGACCCATATCACTATATTTTAATGATAATTTTTGTGCATGGCATGTTATCATAAAGTCTGACTCCATTGGACTATATTGCCTTGTATAATATGTTCAAAGCCATATTGAAAAAAATGTCAAATATTCTCCCTTATTTCCTTTTTGGAATTCGGTTATGACCACTTGCAGCGGTTCTCAACCTGTGGGTCGCAACCCCTTTGGGGGTTGAATGACCCTTTCACAGGGGTCGCCTAAGACCATCAGAAAACAAAAAGATATTTACATTATGATTCATAGCACTAGCAAAATTACAGTTATAGAGTAGCAACGAAAGTAATTTTATGGTGGGGGTCACCACAACTGTATTGTGGTGACTGAGGAACTGTATTAAGGGGTTGCGACATTAGGAAGGTTGAGAACCGCTGACTTAGTGGCTCTAAATTCTTTCTTTCTTTCTTTTTTTTTAACAGTGAAAAAATTTTATATTTAGAATTAGCCAGCTAGATGCAGTTTAGATGATCCCAATTTTGTTGGCAACTTCCAAAGCATCATAGTCAGGAGCCAGTTGAACATACACTTTCTTCTGTCCATCAGGCCTCATCAGGTTGCTGACCTTGGCCATGTCCATGTCATAGAGCTTCTTTACAGCCTGTTTGATCTGGCGCTTTGACATCCACAATGAACACAAGTGTATTGTTGTCTTTTATCTTCTTCATGGCTGACTCGGTAGTCAGGGGAACTGGTGATGGCACAGTGGTCAAGCTTGCTTCTGCTGGGGACGCTCTTCCAAGAGTTAGTGGGCTGCCTTTGGAGCCGCAGTGTCTTGGGCCTTCGGAGGTGGGTACAGTGCATATCCTTTTTTGGGCGGGCTATGGACACCTTTTAGTGCTGCTTTCTTTGTCTTCAAAGCCTTTGCTTTGGCTTTGGCTTTGGCTTTGGGAGGGAAAGGTCTTCCTATTTCGCTTTTGGCAGATCTTCATGAAAAAAGCAGGGCTCTAAATTCTTAATTATACAGCTGCAAAATGAAAAATTTAAATGTAATTTTACAAAATTGTGAGCTCTTATATTGTTTGCTTCTTAGGGTAGAGATAGCTACTTACTCTCACAAGTTTCAGTTGGGCCACGGCAGCTCAGACTAACTACTCCTTGGCAGCTCCATTTCAGCTAGGTTTAGCTATATCAGGGGTCAGCAAACTTTTGGAAGGGCTGCCAGGGGTCAGCAAACTGCGGCTCACAAGCCACATGTGGCTCTGACGTAAAATTGAAAATGAAAATAAAACTATCATAGTTTCATTTATAAAATTTTTAAAGGATATTATTCACATAATGGTGATTATGTAAAAATATATTTATGGCTCTTGAATCATGTTTAAATTGTTGTGAGGTACAGGATTGGCTCTTCCAGAGGTCGGCAAACTTTTGCGACTGAACGTACCCAAAGAGCTGCACGTGGCTCGCGAGCCGCAGTTTGCCGACCTCTCCTCTGAGCTATATGATCAAGGCCTTTCCCTAGGGTATGATGGAAGTGATATGTGCAACTTCCAGTTTATGTTTTTAAAGGACAAGTGTGACACTTTCTGGGTGGTAGAAACAACAAGAAAAAGCCTAGACACCTAGTGACTTTAAACAGAATATCTGATGTATCAGCCTGCATACTTATGTCTATCTTGTATATCCCATTTTTAATTTATACTGAATTTACATCCTCTACAGTAGATAGCCAATATCAATAAACTACCTAGAAATGAGATATGATTTCTTAAGACTAAACCTTGGATTACAATCCTTATGGATACAATATAAAGTACATTGCTTGTTTTTGAATATTTTTAAGGAGTAACATGATATGGAGCTCCCAATATTTTCATTTTAAAATTGTAGTTATTTTATTTACACAGCAGATTTAACTGTTTTGAATGAATTTACTCATTTTAAGCAATTAACATCGAATCACTTTACTTAAAATAATCAAACCATTTGTGTGTGTGTGTTGTGTGTGAATATATATATATATATATATATGGATACATCTTCACTGTTTACTGTCTCAAAGCATTTTTAAAAAGCTATTGTGCTCATAGAATTAATTAAATTTGAAAACTGGTATAGTAAAAACAATAAAAGCGATAAGAATGCATTAAAATAGAATACCAAAATAATAGAATCTAAGGTTTCTAAAGTTGTATTTGACTTGTCAAATGTCCCTTAATATCTGGATGCATCAGAATACATTGTTCATTATAATATTAAAGGAATGTAATGAAATAAAAATTGAGGTAATGGAGAATTCAGTATGTGCAATTATTTTAAATTTAAAATCTTCCCCATAATCAACATAGCTAAAAGCATAAAAGACAAATGATAGAGAAATTAGAAGCAATTATCAAAGGAATTCTTAGCAGAAATTTCTGATTTAAATTAAAGATTGTAATAAAGAATCTCCTGCCTCTTTGTCCTTCTTCACTTTTCCCACAATCCACTACTGCTACAGAACCTGTAACTTCATTTTTTCCCCTCAAAAACAGTCATGCTATGTTTGATCCATCACAAGAATCAATATAACTTCATGCCCTTCTGGTACCTCTTTCTATATGCGCTAATGCTTAACTTTTAAATTAGCCTAGATAGAAGTGCTTTTGAATAGTAAAATTATTTTTCACTTATGTAACTCTGTTCATTTTGTAAATATAAAAAAGAACCTTTTCAATTTTTAAAAATTGAGGTTGGAAATATGGCACAATATATTTTACGGGCTGGGGCTAAATTACAACTATTTAGATGCCCTAAGAATTAAAAAGTTTATAGTGCATCATCTCCAGGTGTGATTCATTTATTCACTCAGTCAAACACTGTTTTTGAGCATCTGATCAGGTATTGTTCTAGGTTCTGGAGACACAAGAGTAAACAAAATGAATTTTCCTTATGATGTTCACATTTCGGTGATTAAAACCAATACTACACCAAAAAAAACCAAACCAAAAAACAAAAACCCAGTACTACACCACCAAACAAGTATGGGGCAATTCAGCAAAGTTCTATTGTTTTATGAATCCTATTTTTGTTTCTTTGGGAAATATGAAATTCTTTTAAAATTGTGTTCTTCTGATACTAAAATGTGTTCTTTTGTGCATGTACTTAAACTTCATATTGGCTGTTACACACTGATAACATTTATTTGCTGAATATATCTTTTGTTGTTTTTCAGAAGCCTTTGGTAATTAGCTTTTAAAGAAATTGTACTTGAAAACCCTTCAGCTAATATATTTGTTTTCCCCTTTTGAAGAAATTATAACTTTATAAGGTCCAAAATAACCAACTCATTAAAAACTAGAGAAACTTGAAGTGGTTTTAAAGTTGAAGTCATTAATTGTGTTTTGTTGGAGAATGCTGCTAATTAATTTTGTTTGGGATTCTGCATTCTTATATTTACATAATTCAGTACATACTTTAAGGGGTCATATCTTCAGTAATTTTTCAATAAAACATCTGATATGTACAAAATAATCTATGTAATATATAGTCAGATTATCAATCATAATACAAGAAACACCAAGAATGTAACATCCTACTTAATAACTGGACTATTGTAAATACTATGGAAAAATAATCTTTTCCTTTGGAGATTTTTTTTTTAGTTCATGTCTCCCTTATATTTTAACTGCTATCTATAGAATATTATGAGTCTTATCTTAAAAAATATTTAGTTATTTTCTCCTTTTTAAAATGCTGATGATAAGTTTTATTTTGAAATAATTCCAAATGTATGAAAATATGGTGAGATCAGTATAAATAACTTTTTATCTGATTCCTATAAAAGTGAGTTATCACATGATGCCTCAGCATCTCCAAATGCTTTAATGTGTAATCTCTTCAATGATGTTGTAAAGATCCTACCTAACTACAGCATAATGATCAAAATCAGAATATTAACACTGAAACATCACTACCATCTAATCTGTAGTTCCAGTTAATTTTTTGCGAATGCCAGTAATAAAAAGAGTCAAGCCAAGTTATGTGTTTCAGTTAGCTGTCACTTAAAAAAAATTAAATAGACTTTAGACTTTAGAGCAGTTTTAGATGCACAGCAAAATTGAGCAAAAATGGAGAGTTTCCATATGCTCTCACACTCATAGCCTTCCCCATTATTAACACCTCGTACCAGAGTAGTACATTTTTATAATTGATTAGCCTATATCGACATATCATTACCACCTGAAGTCAGCCCATTGTTTACTTTAAGTTTTGCTCCTGGTGTACATTCTGTAGTTTTTGACACAGATATAATGGCATGTATAGATTCACTGCTCTAAAAATCCTATGTGCTCTGCCTCCCTGTCCCTCTAACTTCTGGGACTCTCTGATCCTTTTACTGTTTCCATGGTTTTACCTTTTCCAGAATGTCATTTAGTTGGAATCACACAATATGTTGCCTTTTCATATTGGCTTCTTTCACTTTGTAATGTGCATTCTAAGGTTTCCCCCTGTCTTTTCATGGCTTGATAGCTCATTATTTTTAGTACTAAATAATATTCCATTGTGTGGATGTGCCAGAGTTTATTTATCTAGTCACCTACTGAAGGACATCTTGGTTGCTTCTAAATTTTGGCAATTATGAATAAAGCTGTGACAAACATCCGTGTGTAGGTTTTTGTGTGGACAAATACCTCCAAACTGTTTCAATTGGCCTCATTCCCAATCCCAGCACCTAGTAACTATTGATCAATTTACTGCCCCTATAGTTTTGTCTTTTCCAGAATGTCTTAGCAAGGTATGCAGGCTTTTGATTCTGGCTTCTTTCACTTAGCATACTGCATTTGAGATTTATCCGTATTGCTGCAAGTATCGCTAATTTGTTCCCTTTTGTTGCTCAGTAGTGTTCCATTGTGTGGCTGTACTGTAGTTTCCTTATCTGTTTCCTGTTTGAGAGGCATTTGGTTGTTTAAAGGCAATTTTGAATAGAACTGTCATAAACTTTCATGTACAGGTTTTATGTGAGTTCTGGCTTTCACATCTCTAGGGTAGAGAATCTGGTGTGGGATTGCTGGATCATATGGCAAGTGTACATTTAGCTTTATAAGCTATTGACAAGCAATCTTTCAGAGTGGCTATACAATTTTGCATTTCCACCAGCAATGTATGATAGTTCCAGTTGTTCTGTATCTTTTCCAGCACTTAGTATTGTTAGTATTTTTTCTTTCTTTCATTCTAATAGGTATGTAAGTGTGGTTTGAATATGCATGTCCCTAATGACTAACGATATTGAACATTTTTCTTGCGCTTGTTTGCTGTCTGTATTTGTTCAAATCTTTTGCTCATTTTAAAAATATTGATTTGTTCATGTTTTATTATTGGGTTTTAAGAATTCCTTATATATCCAAGATATAAATGTTTTTATCAGATAAGGGATTTTTAGATATTTTCTCTCCTTTAAAGTTTTATCCTTTAAAGAAAAAAAGTTCTTAACTTTTCAAAGAACAAAAGTTCTTAACTTTGATGCGTTAAATGTATCTTTTTTTTTTTTCTTATGAGGATAGTGCTTTGGGTAACACATCTAAAAATACTTGCCTAACCCAAGGTCAACGATTTTATTCTATATTTTCTTATAGATGTTTTATAGTTTAAAATTTTACATTTACAACTATGAACCAGTAATTTTTGTACATTGTGTGAGGTAGGGACTGAAGTATATTCTTTGTCATATGGCTATCAAGTTGTTCCATACTCTTTGTTCAAAAGACTATCGTTTCTTCCTAGGACAACCTTTGTAACTTAGTGAAAAATCAGTTGGCTGTACTTGTATGGGTGTTTCTGAGTCTCTATTCTGTTCCACTGATTTGAGTGAATATCCTTTCTCCAATACCACACTGTGTTGATTTTGCAGCTTTATAGTAAATCTTGAAATTGGGTAGTGTATGTCTTCGAACATTTTTTTTTTGCCACCTTGCTATAAATGATTAAATGTTGTTACCTTGCCTCTGCTCTTCCAAAATCCTATATTTCTTTTGACTCTACAGAGCACAGTTTCATAGCAGACTCTATAATTAATATGTCATACAAAAGACAGCCACCCATGAATTTCCCTTCTCTAGCACATTTCTTATTGTTTTAATGAAAAGTGTCTTTTGGGCCTTTCTGGGAACGTTGTCTGCTGGTGGATTATCTGGTTTTATATATTACATTCATTTCCACATGTCCACCTCTCTGAGTCTTTTTGTCATTCTACAGTATTTTGCCAAGACAGCTTTAGCACCTACACTTCATATATCATTAGTCATTTTTTCCCCCCAAGTATCAAGAAACTATCCCAGCTGTGTATTAGGATTGCTTCAGTTGTGTTTGCCTGGACATTTATCTGAGTTCACAGGAAAGTACCAACATATTAATCAACTCTGTCTATGTTCTCCCACTCACTTTGTCCAGGACCCTTCAGATCTATTTCCAGTGATACTATCTCAGTTTCTGCTAATATGTATTAGCCAGTCCCTGCAGATTTTGGGAAAGAATCTCTTTCTTCCCATAGCAGGGACTGTACCTCATCTTTGGGTCATGCTGAGACATGTTCCTAGTTACTGGCCAGAAGCAAAGGTGGGGAGATAGGGCGTATTTTGAGAAAGGAGAGCATAATCTTTCCAGGCATCCTTCCCAGCCAAGGAAAGGCTACTTTCCTCCAGCCCAAAGGAAGGCGCGCTTCTTGATTACACAGTTCAGGGCAAGGTGCTCAAGGTTCTCAAGTATATGTACCTAAATATTTCCACCTTGGTCCTCAGGGTCCCACTCCTTCTATTTAGCTCTTTCCCCGCCAGGGCCTTCACTTGCACGGAGGACACTTGCTTTAGTTCTGAAATTCTTTGTAACTACAATCAATTCTTAGGTTGGATTTTCAGCACAGTCAGCTTTATGGTTGTAGGAGATAAGATCTCTTTAAGGAGGCCTTTCGACTTACACTTCATGTCCTGAGTTGATGAATAGCTGATCTAAGCTTGTCATTTTCTTTTTTTTACATTTCAATCACAGTTAACAACAGCCAGTCAACTTCATAATCCTTATACATACCATAGCTCTCATCCTGTATCTCATTCAAATTCAACATAGGTGTCACTTTTAGGAATATTAATACTGTAACTAACTCACCATGAGTCACCACCACCCTGCTTTCTATGAGCCATGGAATCCTTGTAACCATCTGGCGAGTGCAGTGGAATTGGAATCCAGTTTCCAGAATTCCATTCACAGGGTCCAACTGTCTGGTATTAAGTGTCTTAGATCAGGTTTTCCCAAAATTAGATGAAGAAATAAGACACAGAAATCTGTGTGTAAATAGATCATTCGGGAGTTGATCTTAGGAAACAGTGATAGCAAAGAGAAGAGGTCGAGAATGGGAGGGAAAGTAAGCTAGTAAAAGGGATGGTATTAAGCAGGTTACTACTGTGGGCAACTCAGAATCAATCCTGCTGAGAATTCTGGGAATTCTGAGGTACATAATATACCTCAGAGCTATCCCCTTAGAAGAGTGTGGAAGCTAAGTTATTTATATTTCAAGTGCCATCCATCATTTTCTGAGTTTCAGCAGTATAACTCTCCTGGCCTTTCAGACTATGTTATAGATGGGCATTGGAAGTCACCAGCATGTACTGGAACAGCAAATTTTTTTTTTTTAAGATTTTATTGGGGAATTGGGGAAGGGGAACAGACAAGTTGCTTTCCTTTTGTTCTTCAGTCTAGTTGGGGAGGACGTTGCTTCACTGGCCCAAGTTGGCACCATCATTGCACTCTTCCCAGGCGAGGCAGATCAGTTGCCGGCTTCTGGACTGCCACTCACGGTGGCTGCTGGTTGCTCATGCTGGCTGCTGGCTACACCCGGTAGCCCATGGCAACCCACTGCAGCAGGGGCTACAGCCTACGCTGTCACCGGTGACTCATGGCAGCCCAGCTCCAGGTTGAGCTGTTGTTCAGCATCTTAGCTGTAGAGGGCAGTGTCACTGGCCCTCATATGTGGGATCTGGACCAGGGCCCTCTGATGTCCCAAGCCAGCTCTTAACTATCGTGCCACTTGGCTGACCCTGGAACAGCAAATTTTGATGAAATATGAGATGAACATTAACAATGTCTACCATCATTCTATTCTATAAATGGTTGTTTTTATTTATTTATTTATTTATTTGTTTTTTTAAAAGATTTTATTGGGGAATTGGGAGAAGGGAACAACACTGGGGAATTGGGGAAGGGAAACAGACAAGTTGCTGTCCTTTTGTTCTTCAGTTCTTCAGTCTAGTTGTGGAGGACGTCACTTCACTGGTCCATGTTGGTATTATCATTGCGCTCTTCCTGAGTGAAGCAGATTGGTTGCCGGCCTCTGGACGGCCACTCACGGCAGCTCACAGCAGCTCACACCGACTGCCGGCCACAAACAGTAGCTTATGGCAGCCCACTGCAGCAAGGGCTGCATCGTATGCCGCTGCCAGCCACTCACAGCAGCCCAGCTCCAGGTCGAGCTGTTGTTCACCATCTTAGCTGTAGAGGGCGCAGCATCACTGGCCCTCATGTGGGATCCGAACCAGG
>NW_017731568.1:2374999-2379911 GCF_001890085.2 Hipposideros armiger
GAGGGCAGTGTCACTGGCCCTCATATGTGGGATCCGAACCGGGGCCCTCTAGCATCCCAAGCCAGTTCTTAACCATCGCGCCACTCGGCCGGCCCAGTTATGGTTTCTTTATGAATATTGTTAAAGAGAAAACCACAGGCCCAAAATGGCCTATGATACCAAACGTAGATTTAATACCTGACCTATTTCTCTTTCAACCTCTTCCAAAAATATAATCATAATCAGCTAGTCTGGAATGTTCTGGTCAACACCAATTAAGTAATCTGTCAAGTGGGCCCTCTCAGTCTCCCCCCACCCCACAGAGAAGGAGAACCAATCAATCTGCATGATAAAAACTTTTGCCTTAAGTCCAGAACCATATGATTTCACTGATATGTGGGATATAAAACTGAAAGCAACAAAGGAACAAGACAAGCAAATAAAGAAACAAAAACTCATAGACACAGACAATAGTTCAATGGTTAGCAAAGTATAACAGGGGAGGGGCGTGGTGGCTGAGGGTAAACGGGATCAAATACACAGTAACGGAAGGAGAACTGACTCTGGGTGGTGAGCACACAATGTGATATATAAAGTATGTATTGTAGAATTGTACACTTGAAACCATGTAATTTTACTAACCATTGTCACCCCAATAAATTTTAATAAAACAAAACAAAACAAACAAATAAATGAACAAAAACCTTTGCCATTCCCTTCCACAGCAAAAAAAGATGTCCTGGTCTAAAAATAATCCTTTCTTCTCTTTTGTTAATAGTCCTTGCCCCACTCTTCTTCCTATAACAAACTTCCATTTTGTACAATCCCTTGGAGAGCCCTTCCAGTTGCCAGATGGAATGCTATCTGATTCTTGAATTACTTAATAAAGCCAATTAGATCTTCACATTTACTCAGGTGATTTTTTTTAACAACATATTTTGGCATTTCCTAACTTATAATTGCTATAGTCCTTAAAACATGTGAATTGCTAGAACTCTTCTATCCTATTCTATGTAATATGCTAGAGCTACCATAACAAAATATTACAGATTGAATGGCTTAAACAACAGAAATCAGAGCCTAGTTTTAGAGCCTAGCAACCCAAGATCAAGGCTTGATTTCTTCTGAGGCCTTTCTTTTTCACTTGTTATTTAGATTGATGCTTTCTCACTGTGTCCTCACATAGTCTTTCCCCTGCACATGGAAATCCCTGCTGTCTCTCCATGTGTTCAGATATCCTGTTTTATAAAGACACCAGCATATGAATTTGGGGGATGGGGAATATAAAATTCAGCCCATTATATAGCCCTAATAGGATTATGGTTAATTTGGATTGCTAAAATTATTTTAGCCCCCTTTGAATTGTTTTCTTTTTTTTTTTTTTAAANCTCTTAACCAACACGCCACTCAGCTGGCCCTATAAATGGTTGTTTTTAGTATTTATAAGATATACTAAAGTTATTTATTTGTAGTTTTCTCATAAATGTATGCTTTCATTTTCTGCTTGATTCTTTTGGAATTTTTGGTAGAAACTAGAAAAATCCACAAATAATGATTACTGTAACTTTCCTATATTATAAAAATGCTTCCTATTTTGCTTTTATTTTTACATCAACTAGGTCCTTAAGAAAACTTTTGAATAGTATTGATGATTATGACTTCCTGATGTTGATTCTTTAGACAGAAAAGTCTCATGTGTTTAAGACCAATGTTTAGTCTACTTTTATGTTTTTACAATAGTAAGGCAATTTCATTCTACCCCTGATTTATTAAAGACATTTTAAATATTAGTACTACCTATTCATATTTGTGAAATGTATTTTCAGCATCTATGAGGTCTGACAATTAAGTTTTCGAACTTGTTGCAACAATATTGCTAAATTTTTCTGCTATCAGAGGGATTATTCATTATGATTTTGTACCACTGGACGAACAGTTAACCATGTTTACTAGTTGGAAGTGCTGAAAAGGCTACATGAAAAAGTAGATGATCTGAACTTTTCAACAACAGTTCATGGCTCTTGCATCATGACAATGTACCAGCTCACACGGCACTGTTTGTCAGGGAGTTTTTAACAGTAAACAAAGAACTGTATTGGAACACCCTCCCTACTAACCTGATCTGGCCCCCAATTACTTCTTTTTTTACCCGAAGATAAAGGAAGTATTGAAAGGAAGACATTTTGATGACATTCAGGACATCAAGGGTAATACACTGACACCTCTGATGGCCATTCCAGAAAAAAAGTTCCAAAATTGCTTCAAAGGGTGGACTAGGTGCTGCTGTGGGTGCATAACTTCCCAAGGGGAGTACTTCAAAGGTGACCATAGTGATATTCAGCAATGAGGTAAGTAGCACTTTTTCTAGGATGAGTTTGTGAACTTAATTATCTGACCTCATATGTCCATAACTCTGTAGCTTTTCTTCTGTAGTCTCTTTACATAATGCATTTTCTTTCCTTGATAAACTCATGCAATTCACCTGTAAAACTACCTGTACCTGGTTCACTTTAAGAGGCTGTATATTTTACAAGTTCTTCAATTACTCTTATGTAAATTTTTTTCTCTTTTGATATTTTAGTCACTTGAATTTTTTCTTAAAAGCATCTATTTTCAAATATTGGCGTATAATTTCAGTTAGGATTTATTACATTATCATTATAATTTAAGACATATCTCCATGTCTGTAGTTGGGTATTCACCTTCTCCCTCATCTTTCTTCATTAGACTTGACAGATGTTTGTCTCTTTTATTGACATCTGGAAAAAATAAGATCCTGATTTTTATTTTCCAAGTCTATTGCTTTATTGCATTCTAATTACTTTAGTATATATTTTAAAATTTCATCAAGTTTTCCTTCTTGGCTTATTTAATTTTTCAAACCTTTTGTGTTAAATACTAAGTTATTTTGTTTGTACTATTTGTTTTTATTAATTAAAAACTTGAAGGCTGTCTTCTCAATTTCGCACATATTTACTGCATGGCTTCCATGAAGATATTACTAGGCTACATTTGTTATACAGGAAATGATAATTCTGAGTTTCTGGCATACTTGGGACTATCAAAAATTCTGTATATAGAAAGGTTACTTTGGAATTCAATTTTGGATTCAGACATTAGAAGAACCAGCTCACCAGGTGAAAAGCACAACAAGCATTTAAAGAGAAGAAAACCCCAAACAATTACCAGAATTACCAAGTTTTATTAGGTTGTTCATGGTGGAATATAACACAAATTTATCATAGGATTATCATTTCTACATAGATAATTACGTATCTTCAGACATCAGTCTTACAAAGGTCAGGAATGTGGTTATTCTCATGCGGAGTCAGTCACAGGCAGTGCTGAAAATCCCATTCGTTTTGAGGAATTTGTTAGTTTGTTATTTTTAGTTAATCTTGAAGAGCAAAGTGTTTTTTTCCTGCTGGTTGTGGGATGCATTGTTCATACTTATTCACAGAGGCAGCAAGGTCAAGTGTCAGGATTACTGCCCCAGAGAACTAAGTGCTTTAAAGTCCTATTGCCTTGTGTATTGTAGGCTCTTAATGACTATCTGTTGTATTTGAGGCATAGTCTGAGAAAAAAGTTATAGTGAAACTTTGCCACATTTGAACCGTTACACTTGTTCAAGTCTTAGAATAGGAAAACAAATTTCTGATGATAAAGTTTTAAAAATTTAATGAATAAGTGCAGGGTATATAAAATATGTTATCGAATATACATTTATTATAGCTGAAGAAATCCAAAGATGCTTGTCTTACTTTCAAGGTAATTATGTGAAAAGTTGCATTCAAAGGTATAAGAATCTCTTTTCCACATCTGCAGTATATAATTAACAAACTTCTCTACATTTATTCAGAAAAGAAAGTAATAAACCACTTGTAAATAATGGTAGTCTTGCATTCTGTATATTTAAATGTCAATAATCTGAACATAAATTTCCTCCTGTTCTTAGCTACACAAGTATGCTTTTGAGATAATGCAGAGACAGTTATCATTACCACTGCTGCAGTTCCATTTTCTATAGATGTAAGTGTAGTAAGGTAAAATATGGAGGATAAAGGAAGAGTTCCACTACTATTGAAAACTATAGTGCATGGAAATTAAATCAATATGTGGCTTTCAAAAACACAACATGGTGACAGCAGAGAAGTGAAACCTGACTACATTCCAGGAAAGAGACAAAAGTAGTAGGTGTCTATTAAAATAACAATGACAGGTAGAAGAAATAAGAACATATCCTTTCCATATTTTGATTGCTTAATGTTCTGCCCTTTGATTTCTCAGAATTAATAACTCCAGTAAGGAGGAGGCTTTTGTAAACATGTATGAATAAGGACAGATTTTAAGAATATATACAAAGTAATTTTTCTCCATCATTTGAAGTGGAGTTGGTTTTACCTTGTTAATTTCTGAGCAACTGGAGTGATATGTTCACATGGCACCCAGGTTAGTTTGGTGCTCAGTAACTAATGCCAATGATACCAACTTCCTTTTGAGGACAATCCAGGTATTTAGTGATGCCACAGACGAACCATGAAACAAAACACATATCCAGGCATTAAATAGGAAGAAGTATTAATACATTCAGCCCTCAGCTGTTATCAGTAGTTATCTTAGCAACAATTTCCAATGATCAATTCAAAGGCTGTGGTAGAAGATGGAAGAGTGAGAAATAAAGGTCAGAGAGTAATATTACTATGAGACAAAAGATATAGTACAAACTAATAGCAAAGTATAATTGATCTAAATATAGCTTCCAATAGAATTGTATTCTTTTTTAAAAATATTTTTATTGGGGAATTGGGGGATGAGAACAGCACTGGGGATTTGGGGGAGGGGAACAGACAAGTTGCTGTCCTTTTGTTCTTCAGTCTAATTGTGGAGGACATTGCTTCACTGGCCCAAGTTGGCACCATCATTGCGCTCTTCC
>NW_017731568.1:2382710-2388332 GCF_001890085.2 Hipposideros armiger
CCAGCTCCAGGTTGAGCTGTTGTTCAGCATCTTAGCTGTAGAGGGCAGTGTCACTGGCCCTCATATGTGGGATCTGAACTGGGGCCCTCTGGCGTCTCAATCCAGTTCTTAACCATCACGCCACTTGGCCGGCCCTGAATTGTTAATTAAGTGTTAGAGAAGAAGCAGTTGAGAAAAAACGGAAGTGGGGGGAAACCTTGAGAAGGAGGCTATTTTTAAGTTAATTGATTGAGAATAGAAAAATATTGAAAAGTAAAGAGTGTACATGTGTGGAATTATTATTTATTTTATCAAAAATTGTTTTCTTAAATTGAGGTATAATTGACATATAACATTATATTAATTTTATTATGTACAACATAATGACTTAATATTTGTATATACTGCAAAACAATCACTGCAATAGTCCAGTTAACATTGAGAACTTTCAAGAGCCACTCTCCTAGCTACTTTTAAATATTCAATACAGTATTATTAACTATAGTCACCATTCTATACATTATATCCCCATGACTTAATTTATTTTATAACTGGAAAATTGTACCTTTTGACTCCCTTCACTCATTTCTCTCACTCACGACCCCTTTACCTTAGGCAACCACCAATCTGTTCTCTGTATCCATGAGCTCAGTTTTTTGTTTGCTTTCTGGCTTTGTTTTTTGTATTTTTTTTTTTAGATTCCATATATAATTGAGATCATACAGCATTAATCTTTTTCTGGCTCACTTATTTCGCTGAGTATAATCCAGGATGATCTCATTTCAAGATCTTTAACTTAATTACTTCTGCAAGATGCTTTTTCCAAATAAGGTCACTTTCGTAGGTTTTAGTTGGACACATCTTTTGGGAGGCTACCACTCAACTCAGTACAATAGAGAAATAATAAAATTTAATGAAAGTTTAAGGATAATTTAGCTAATACTATCCATTTGACAAATGTTTTATAAATAACTTTCTTAGCTCATTTAAGATTTTATATTTAAAATAAAGCTTAAAATGAAATTAATAAAGGTAAAAATTTGTTTTTTCAAACATAAATAAGTTAGGGGAATTAGATATTAATTCAGATAATAATTACAATATGTGGGATCCCACTACTAATGGTAGAAAGAACTGGAATAATAACTAGTGATAATTAGTTATAATATTTACAAGGTATGATCACAAACTACGATGAATGTTTAAATAAAAAAATTATTACAGTAAAAGACACATTGCCATTAAACCCCCTCAGAATATTTCCCCTCACGTCAAACAGACTTATCCCATTGTACTTGCCACTTTCTGAAGCAGTTCTGGAAGTTCTCTTTTGTGAGTGTCTTTATTTTATCCTCCATCATGACAACACTTGTGTCACACATCGCTACTGGTATGGCAATTTCTGTCAAACACATTATGGTGTGTCCTCATCCATCTTATTCACCGGATCTGGCACTGTGAGACTTCTGGCTCTTCCCCAAAGTCAAAATGATTCAGGACATTGAGGCAGCCATGACAGCACAACTAAAGACACTCATGAAAGAGAACTTCCAGAGCTGCTTCAGAAAGTGGCAAGAACGATGGGATATGTGTGTTCGAAGTGAGGTGAAGGGGGTTAATGGCAATGTGTCTTTTACTGTAATAATTTTTTTTTAAATTTAAGCATGCACTGTAGTTTTTGATCACACCTCATAGTGTTCACTACAAACTTAACAAACATTTCTTAAAATGTACTACTACCTCATGGAATCCTCATAAAAACCACAGGGTTCATAATAGTGAACCCAAAATAGCTACACAAGGCTTTCATATTTGGAAATGGCAATTAGATCAAATTTGGGATACTACATAAACATCTTAAATAGAAATTTTGTTGACTAGGTAACAAAGGCTTAGATAAGACTTGTTTATAACTATGGAGGCCAACTGAGTTTTAATCTCTGGAAAAAAATAACAAGGTGGTTTTGTTTTGAAGGAAGTTTGGGTTGGACCTAGTTGCTTAAATATGAAGGCAATAAATTAGGATGAATCCTTGTTCCTTCATTATTTAACAAGAGAGCTCTTGGAAAACGGGATTTCCTCTGGGTATTGGTATTGTTGAGAAAAGTGAGCACTTGACAAAATAGTGGCACATGTATTGTTCCTTGTCCAGTACCTCGTGTGTGTGATGAAACTATTATCTGAGGGAAATGTACTCAGAAAGGATAATGCTATTATTTTTAGTGCCAAATAAAATGGTTGTAATATATTTATTTTAATGTATTGAAAGCCCTGTTCTCCTTTAGAGGACATATCTTCTCTTTGGGGGGATGGGAGGAATTATGATCCTGTGATAAACACTGGGTCTTAGAAGTGATGGTAGTGGTGGGGCAGCCACAGTAGAGCAGGGTCCTCAAAAGAGCAGTGAAAGTGGGACCTGGCTTGGCATAATTAAAGCCTGTAGAGGTGGTGGGAGTTGGTGATCGGTGTCACAGTGCTAATTAATAGCAGCAATATTGAGAACCAAACTGGGGAATGATGTTAATTAGACAAATTGTGATTTTGCACTGCCCTCTTTATATAAGGAGAAAATTGTCACTTGCTGAGTGTAGAACTGATCTTGGCAGAAAACTATATGTCTGTTGGAGCCCAAAATCTTCTGATGTTATAAACTTTTGAAAAGGGACGAGTAGAAATAAAGGCTTCAGAAGGTGGTTTTTTTTTTTTTCATTCAAGAATACCTGTTTTACGAAGACTCGAAATTGGAATTCCCAAAATATGCATGACATCATATTAAAATAAGTTAAAAATCATCATGTGGAATGGTCAAAATTGGTAGAAAACATGATCTTTGTCATTTGATTTGTCCTATAACTTATTTGCAAATTTATAGAGAACCACTTTTATCATAACATAAAACCTGTTAGTAAATGAAAATGTTGGGTCTTTGAGATATAATCTTTTCTCTTTCCTCTTATCCAAAATATATTAAAATTTGAAATTAGAAAAAACAAATCAATGTGATTCTATTTGGAAAATTTGGATCCGAATCAAAAATGGAATGTAACAGAAATATCACAACAAATATCCATTTGGAAATTTAAAGGAAAGCTTTACTTGTTCTTACACATGTATTGCATTATAAAACAATTCATCATTAAGTCTTATAACAGGAAACTGTTATAAAGGATAATTGCTGGATAGCTATTTCAGGGTAGAATAATTTCTGACCCTAAAACACACTTGTTTAATTTCAGTGTTTTAGTGCTCTGTAGGAAATATTAAAACACCTACAAATCCTTTCCTAGTTTGCTAGGAAAAACAATAAATAAGAAAACTCATAGTTATATGTGTACTAATTGGTTTTCTTCCATTTATGTTTCCCAGGTTATCTCTGTATCACATTTAATGCTGCTAATTTCCAATTCACAGGTAAATGGGGAAGAGGGATATATGGGGAAGGGTGTTTCTTGAATTCAAGTTTGGAATCTTTAAATTTCTACCTGGGGATCTAAAGGGAAGCCTGACATTTAGAAAAGTGGATATCTTCATTGTAAATCTGAGATATTTTATGTAAATTTGTTCAGGAAAACAGGATTTATGTGTAGTGAGTGGCCATTACCTTGGGATAAATGTTTGTTCTTTCTGGAATTGCCACTATCTTCCTCTAGTTTCCCTTTTCTTTGGTAATGTGCCACTCTAATTTTTTTTAAAGATTTTTTTTTAATTGGGGAATTGGGGGGATGGGAACAGTTCTGGGGAATTGGGGGAAGGGGAACAGACAAGTTGCTGTCCTTTTGTTCTTCAGTCTAGTTGAGAATGTTGCTTTACTGGCCCAAGTTGGCACCATCATTGCACTCTTCCCTGGTGAGGCAGATCAGTTGCTGGCTTCTGGATGGCCGCTCACTGCGGCTGCTGGCCGCTCATGCTGGCTGCTGGCTACATACGGTAGCCCATGGCAACCCACTGCAGCAGGGGCTGCAGCCTATGCTGTCGTCGGCAACTCATGGCAGCCCAGCTCCAGGTTGAGCTGTTGTTCAGCATCTTAGCTATGGAGGGCAGTGTCACTGGCCCTCATATGTGGGATATGAACCGGGGCCCTCTGGTATCCCAAGCCAGTTCTTACCATCACGCCACTCGGCCGGCCCTGTGCCACCCTAATCTTGATGTGACTGATCCAGAGTATTCAAGGAACACTACTTGTTTATGGCATCTAAATAGCTATGAACATAAATTATATGGCAATAGCTGCAAGCTTGTAGAATTGGCTATGTATAACACTTCACAGTTTCCTGTATGAACCTTGAAATAAGTGTGAAGAAAAATAACAGATTTGGAAATTATTTCGACATCTTGCTTCTATGACTGATGACTTTGCAATTGTAATTTTGATCTATATATGTCCTCCTTATCATAAACCTTCTGTGTTTCTGCTAGCTGGAGTTTGTCTCTCTACCTGGTGACTACTTTCTGCTAAGAAAAAACAAAACAAAACTGAAATCTTTGTGACTTAACACATAAAAGTGAATTTCTCTCTCATATAAAGCCTGCAGTTACATGGAACAGCTCCCTTCTTAGTGTAGACTTAGAAATAAAAATCCAGGCTGTTTTGATCCTGTGGCTTTGCCAAATCGATAGGTGAGTTCCACTGTTGCCACAGCAGATAAAGGGAGAGCAGAAAGTTTATATCATGGCGTTTAAATGCTTCAGTCCAAAATGAACACACATTATTTCTATGCACGATCTGTTGGCCAGAACTAGTCCAACGGCACTGCCAAACTACAGGAGAGCTCTGAAATATGGGTGAGCACATGGATAGACAGTATGTAGTAAATGCTTATGTCACGCAACTAAATGAGCCTAAATGAAACAGCACAATTGACACATTATAATCAGGATTATACCACAATATGGAGGTAGATTATAGTCCTTTGTTAATTGTATTGAAAGGTTCTGGCTCCTGTACTTGGTCAGATTGAGTGTTCTTATAAGAATATCATCCCTTCATCTAGTTGTTCTTTGAGAAAAGAAAGACTGTGAATTTGGGGAAGTAATTTGTTCTTATATAGGAAATAACATGAGAAGAGTTCTAGTAATGGAAGTGGAATAAGTAACACAAAACAAGTTACTTATGTAAGGATACATCTCATAAATTTCACTGTGTATTTACTTATAACTTTAGATACTTTCTCTATTAGAAACATCCCAGTAAAACACTATAATTTCATACTCAATGCATTTGTACATTTGTATGACCTGCTTATTTTTTCACAGAGGAATTGAGGTGGTTTAATTATAATTGCTATCTTAAATATTTTATTCATTGAATGTGCATCATTGATCTACATAAAAACATTAAAAGTTTAAAGTAGTTAGATGAATTTGTTGAAAGATGCAATACATAAGTGAATGTTTCAAATTATTTTTATAAAACTAGGCTTTTGGGTTATGAAAACTCTTGCTGACACTGTTCCAAGCACTTTGTATGTATTATCTCTGAATTTTACACTAATCCTTCTGGGTAGGTTAGTTAATATTTTATTTTATTTAAGATTTTTATTGGGGAATTAGGGGATGGGAACAGCGCTGGGGAATTGGGGGAAGGGGAACAGACAAGTTGCTGTCCTTTTGTTCTTCAGTCTAGTTGTGGAGGACGTTGCTTCA